>NC_057807.1:513961771-513975918 GCF_018294505.1 Triticum aestivum
GGTCGGGGAAGAGGAGCAAGGGGGGAGGCGAGCTAGAGAGGCGGCGACGAGGAGGACGGCGAGGCGGAGGCGCTCCGGGTGGCGCGGTCCTTGTGCGGCGGCGGTGGTCGACGCGGCGAGGGGCGCTGTCGAGTGCCCTATCCAATCTGGATCGGGGGGTGAAGCAGAGAGCGAGTGGAGAGAAGTGTGGGGTGGTTGGGCTAGGGTTTCGGGGGTGGGGGATATGGGGAGTGCGGGGTGGGCCTCCTGGTGGCCTGGGTGGCCAGTTGGGCCACTCGGCCCAAGGAGAGGGGGGGCTTTGCCCCTTTTTTTTCTTGTTCTTTTCCTTTTTCTATATTTACTATTTTCTGTTCTATTTTAGTTACACCTATTTTATTTTTTTATAAAAATACAAAACAAACTCCTAAAGTATTGTTATAATATAGGCCACTACCTCAAAAAGTTTGGTGTAGTAATAATTACTTGATACATTTTTATTATTTAAAAGGTATTTAAATATTTGTTTTTAGCCACAATTTTCTTTACTTTAGTGCATCTAAATACTTTATAAAGGTGTGGTCTCTCCACCAACATGGTCTATGAATTATTTGACACATTAGGAACAATTTAATTTTGACTTTTGAAAACCTTAATGGTTTTAACTTAAATTCAAATTTTAAATTTGAATCGTTTCGAACTAACGCGAGATTATCAACGGTAACCAAGGTGACGTGGCATCATTAACGTGGGATTACTGTAGCCTAATTATGCGGACGTCACACCTAATCTCAAAATACGCCAACTCAACATGTACCTTTGGAGACACCTGTGGAGCTCCTTTATAATCACCCAGTTACGTTGTGACGTTTGGTAGCACACAAAGTGTTCCTCCGGTAAACGGGAGTTGCATAATCTCATAGTTGTAGGAACATGTATAAGTCATGATGAAAGCAATATCAACGTACTAAATGATCAAGTGCTAAGCTAACGGAATGAGTCAAGTCAATCACATTATTCTACTAATGATGTGATCCCGTTAATCAAATGACGACTCATGTCTATGGTTAGGAAACATAACCATATTTGATTAATGAGCTAGTCAAGTAGAGGCATACTAGTGACATTATGTTTGTCTATGTATTCACACATGTATCATGTTTCCGGTTAATACAATTCTAGCATGAATAATAAACATTTATCCTGAAATAAGGAAATAAATAATAACTTCATTATTGCCTCTAGGGCATATTTCCTTCGGCCACCTTGAAGCTTCCTTGACTTCAACTCCAAGTCTCCTGGATCGCTTCCATTCCAAAAATAACGCCCCCGAAGGTTTTATTCCGTTTGGACTCCGTTTGATATTCCTTTTCTTCGAAACACTGAAATATGCAAGAAAACAACAATATGGGTTGGGCCTCCGGTTAATAGGTTAGTCCCAAAAATAATATAAAAGTGTATAATAAAGCTCATAAACATTCAAAACAGATAATAAAATAGCATGAATGCTTCATAAATTATAGATACGTTTGAGATGTATCAGCATCCCCAAGCTTAATTCCTGCTCGTCCTCGAGTAGGTAAATGATAAAAGAAAGAATTTATGAAGTGTGAATGCTAGCAGGTGCACAAGTTTGATCAATGATAATTTCAATCAGCTTTTCTAGCATCTATTATATAACTAAAACAAGAGTCAAACAAGCCATCACGTTAAACCACATATGCTAATATTATTACCATCGTTCGATTAGAATAATAACGGCTCAGATTTTAAACGTTTTTACGTAACATATTAATATATGGGTGCCAGCATATTGAACGGTTACGTCTATATTCATCAATCATGTACTCCGTACAACCAACCGTCGTTTCAGCTCAAGAAAGGAAAAACATGTGCATTAATTAGGAAATAAAGAGTCATTATCTATCAGGTGTCTACATCCAGCCAGGAAAGTAAAAGTCTACACCCTACCCTACACGTCTTAACTCAGACACCCCAAGAGGCCAAGATATTAAGCGGCCGGTCGCCATGACCCATGATGCATTAGATGCTCCCGGACCCCTCTCTCTCTTGTCTCTCTTAAACAAAAAAAAAAGATAAAGACTATGCCCTTTTTTTGCCCAGACTATGGATTCTATCTTTAAAGTTTAAAGGTTATATGCTAGACCTGAAAAACATGCATAGGCTCTGCATGAAAAAAGATACCTACACGGCTATATGTTCGAATATTTTTATGTTTCCAAATAATCCCTCCATTCTGTATTAGTTGTTGCTCAAAAAGATGTATCAAGCACTAAAATACATCTAGATATATCTGTTTCAGCGACAACTAATAGAGACGAAGGGAATATAAAAGTTCGGCCCAAACATACAAAAGTATATGTTTTTTTGCAGGGACAAAAGTATATGCTTTGCATGGAAAATAATAATATACTTTTGAATATATGTTTCTTACATCTAGAGACACGTTTCAGCGACAACTAATATGAAATGGAGGGAGTATAAAAGTTCGGCACAACCGTACAAAAGTTTATGCTCTACATGGAAAATAATAATATACTTTTTAATATATGTATCTTTTCACTAGAAACATACAGTTGTATTATGACTTGCAATGAGAATGTGAGATCATACGTGCATATATAAATCAGATGTTACCGCAATAAAAATAGGCCTCTTTGGAAACCAATAATTAGAAAATGTAGCAATATGTAGTACATAGAATTGTTGCCGCCGGCTGTGAATTCCAAAAGGATTTTACAACACACAAAGTTTGGAAGATATGACACTGAGGTCAACACGAGTATTTTAGAGCGCTGATGTGAACAATACATAGATACTGTGTGCATGTGCATTGCACATCTAAAAGGAAACATAAAATAAAATTTTGGTTCATGCAAGATTCCTATGGAATGGATGGAGAGAGAATATATTCCATTGGAATCAGGTAAGTGTAATTCAATCACCCAAAGGATTAGACGAATGACATTGTTTCTGCAAATTCAAAGTAAATCAAACTTCTATTTGGTAAGTAAAGAGTACACTTTATGTTAGAAAATCTACAGTAGCAGATGAACTACTTTCAAAATCTACATCTATATTTTTCTAAGTAACTCAATAACAACATACACTACAAATAAAAATTAGCACTTGGATGGTTATGTTAGGTACATAAGTATCTCTAGATACCAAAATAAGTTCGAAGGAAATTAGGTGTTGTACATGCACATAAAAGTTGATACATAAATCTGAAATTTGAAAAACTTGACAATATTAGGTAGAGACCTTGAATACCTTGATTAGTGATGATCATGGTGCAGCTGAGGTCATAAGATGAGTCAATACACGATGTCTAGGCAGTAGAGGATGATGCATCAAAGGATGGTATAAGTCCAGAGGCGATGTTGAGAGAGGTATGTATAGTAGCTATATTATGAGGTGGTAACGACCACATAGATTTATATCACTAAGGTACTTGATTAGTAGTATCCCCATAAGGGTCATGAATACATACATAAGAATGGCCTGGAATTCAGGATGCATGTCTTGCCAATGCCAACAATAAAAGGATAAACCCTACATGATTTGGAGTAAAATCCATAAAGTCAAGATTATCACTTAATTAAATCTAATATTTGCAATGTTGATAAAAATCTAAATGAAATATTATTACCATCATAAGAATTGACTACAGTAGTATTTTAAAACAATTCCAGGAGACACATGCATGGTTTCTCAGATGAATTAGGGATGACCGAAATAGCATAAATGTTAGAAAGCAAGACATAACTAAATGGCAG
Source organism: Triticum aestivum (assembly GCF_018294505.1). Lineage (NCBI taxonomy): Eukaryota > Viridiplantae > Streptophyta > Magnoliopsida > Poales > Poaceae > Triticum > Triticum aestivum. Next base: position 513,965,548 of record NC_057807.1, read on the forward strand.
TAGAAACCTTACGTAACACTAGCCGCGCAAATGCACGGGTCACTCTGCTAGTTATTATATGTCATAACAGTAGTTCATCTCATAAAACTTCTCAAGATCAAGTAACAAGCTATTCACATGTTAAAACATAGACCATAAACTTTCTTGAAAACTAGCAAACTTCATTCTCAGTCATCAAACAATTACAATTCATCTTATTTTCAGGAAGGGTCTATGTCAGAGCTTTGATTTAGCAAACTCCACATACTCAACTATGATATAGTCTTCTACAATTGCTAACACTCACGCAATACTTATGGTTATGGAGTTTTAATCGGACACTGAGAAAGATAGGGGCTTATAGTTTTGCCTCCCAACGTATTCACCTTTCGGTGATGTCAACAATAATAGCTCATGCTAACTTAAATCCAATTGGATATATATATCAAGATCTTTCCAACACAAGGTGCTTGCCAAAGGATAAAATGAAAAAGGGAAAGGTGAAGATCACCTTGACTCTTGCATAAAAGTAAAAGATAGGCCCTTCGTAGAGGGAAGTAGGGATTTGCAGAGGTGCCAGAGCTTGATTTTGAAATAGAGATGAAAATAATTTTAAGAGGTATGCTTTCATTGTCAACATAACAACCAAGAGTTCCCAATATCTTCCATACTACATACATTATAGGCGGTTCCCAAACAGAATGGTAAAGATTTTACTCCCCCTCCACCAACAATCACACTCCACGGCCATCCGAAACAATGGGGTACCCTCCATACCAACAATAGTCCTGGGGGAGTTTTGTTTGCAATTATTTTGATTTGATTTTGATCTTTTTGATCATGGGACTGGGCATCCGGTTACCAGCCATTTTTCTCATGAATGATGAGCGGAGTCCACTCATCTTGAGAATAACCCACCTAGCATGGAAGATACTGATAGCCCCTAGTCGCTACATGAGCGATTCGGGCATACAAAATAGATTATTATTTGAAGGTTTAGAGTTTGGCACATGCAAATTTACTTGGAACGGCAGGTAAATACCGCATATAGGTAGGTATGGTGGACACTCATGGCAAAAACTGGGTTTAAGGATATTTGGAAGCATAAGTAGTATCTCTACTTGGTGCAAGGAATTTGGCTAGCGTGAGGGGGAAAGGCAAGCTCAACATGTTTGAATGATCCATGACAATATACTTTAACTGAGATGTGAGAAAACATAACCCATTACGTTATCTTCCTTGTCCAACATCAACTCTTTAGCATGTCATACTTAATGAGTGCTCACAATTATAAAAGATGTCCAAGATAGTATATTTATATGTGAAATCTCTCTTCCTTCAATATTCTTTCATGAATTGTTCAAATGACCAATACAATGCTTGCTAACGTATAATAAATTTACAACCTCTACTTCTTAGGTGTGAAGTCATTACTCCCCATGGGATAAGCAAATGAAACATATATAATTTCAGATTTATGAAATTCAACTCATTCAACCATTTGCTCATAGGATATAAGTGAAGCACACGAGTAAATGACAAACTACTCCAAAAAGATATAAGTGAAGATCAATGAGTAGCTAAATTTATGTAACTATGTGAAGATTCTCTCTCATTTAAGAATTTCAGATCTTGGTATTGTATTCAAACAGCAAGCAAAGCAAGATAAAATGACATTTCAAGGATAGCAAACATCATGTGAAGAAGCAAAAACTTAGGCTCAACCGATACTAACCGATAGTTGTTGAAGAAAAAGGTGGGATGCCTACCGGGGCATCCCCAAGCTTAGATGCTCGAGACTTCTTGGAATATTATCTTGGGGTGCCTTGGGCATCCCCAAGCTTGAGCTTTTGTGTCTCCTTAATTCCTCTCATATCATGGTTTTTCTATTTCTCAAAAATTCATCCACATAAAACTCAACAAGAACTCGTGAGATCAGTTAGCATAAACCAATGCAAAACCTTATCATTTTCTACTGTAACAAATCACTAGAATTATCATTCAACATTGCATAGTAAATGTCTCTTCATATTTAATACTCCTATCCTCGAATAGAATCATTAAACAAGCAAACATATGCAAACAATGCAAACATAACAACAATCTACCAAAACAGTATAGTTTGTAAAGAATGCAAGATTCATCATACTTCCCTAACTCCAAAAATTATGATAAAATTACTATGCTGTTGAAGATTTATCAGAGCTTAATATGCAAAAAATTTCAACATTATACCATTCTCTGAATTTTCTAGGGAATTTTTGCAACAGCGGTAAACTTTCTGTTTTCAAACAGCAACATGTATACTAGAAAATAAGCATGGTAAAGGTTATCCTTGAAATTTTTATTGAAAATAAAGATGCAAAACATTATTCTAAATAACAGCAAGCTAATACTAACAAAATAAAATGACGCTCCAAGCAAAAGACATATCATGTGGTGAATAAAAATATAGCTCCAAGTAAGGTTACCGATGAACATAGACGAAAGAGGGGATGCCTTCTGGGGCATCCCAAAGCTTAGGCTCTTGGTTGTCCTTGAATATTACCTTGGGGTGCCTTGGTCACCCCCAATCTTAGGCTCTTGCCACTCCTTATTTCATAGTCCATCGAATCTTTACCCAAAACTTGAAAACTTCACAACACAAAACTCAACAGAAAACTCGTAAGCTCCGTTAGTGTAAGAAAATAAAACCACCACTTAGGTACTATAATGAACTCATTCTAAATTCATATTGGTGTAATATCTACTGTATTCCAACTTATCTATGGTTCATACCCTCCGATACTACTCATAAATTCATCAAAATAAGCAAACAACACATAGAAAACAGAATCTGTCAAAAACAGAACAGTCTGTAGTAATCTGTATCAAACGTATACTTCTGGAACTCCAAAAATCCTACTAAATTAGGACGTTCTAAGCAATTCGTGTACAAATCCAGAGCAAAAAGAATCAGATTAAAGGAACGTTTCTGTGAATTATAAAAACTAATTTACTGAATGTAAAACTTTCTGGTTTTCAGCAGGATCAACACAACTATCACCGTAAGCTATCCTAAAGGTCTTACTTGGCACTTTACTGAAACAAAAACTATAAAACATGATTACTACAGTAGCATAATAATATGGACAAACAAAAACAGTAAGGGTAAATATTGGGTTGTCTCCCAACAAGCGCTTTTCTTTAATGCCTTTCTAGCTAGGCATGATGATGACAATGATGCTCACATAAAAAATAAGAATTGAAACATAACGGGAGCATCATGAAGCATATGACTAGCGCATTTAAGCCTAACCCACTTCCTATGCACAGGGATTTTGTGAGCAAAAAACTTATGGGAACAATAATCAACTAGCATAGGAAGGTAAAACAAGCATAAGTTCAAAACTTGAAGCACATAGAGAGGAAACTTGACATTATTGCAATTCCTACAAGCATATGTTCCTCCCTCATAATAATTTTCAGTAGCATCATGAATGAATTCAACAATATAACCAGCACCTAAAGCATTCTTTTCATGATCTACAGGCATAGAAAATTTATTACTCTCCACATAAGCAAAATCCTTCTCATTCGGAATAGTGGGAGTACCATAAGAGACTTGAATACTATAAATTGTTTCCACAATAAAAGAGTAATGTTCAGAAAAAGGGTAATCATAATCATGACAAGTTTTATAAATATAATCATCACTACTTTTTATAGAATAAGTTTCATCACAATAATCATCATAGATAGCAACTTTGTTCTCATAATCAATTGGAACCTCTTCCGAAATAGTGGAATCATTACTAAATAAAGTCATGACCTCTCCAAATCCACTTTCATATTCATCACAATAAGATTCAACATCCTAAAAAATAGTGGGATCATTACTTCCTAAAGTCGACACTCTTCCAAACCCACTTTCATCAATATAATCATCATAAATAGGAGGCATGCTTTCATCATAATAAATATTCTCATCAAAACTTTGGGGACTGAACATATCATCTTCATCAAACATAGCATCCCCAAGCTTGTGGATTTGCATATCATTAGCATCATGGATATTCAAGGAATTCATACTAACAACATTGCAATCATGCTCATCATTCAAATATTTAGTGCCAAACATTTTAATGCATTCTTCTTCTAGCACTTGAGCACAATTTTCCTTTCCATCATTCTCACGAAAGATATTAGAAAGATGAAGCGTATGAGGCAAACTCAATTCCATTTTTTTGTAGTTTTCTTTTATAGACTAAACTAGTGATAAACAAGCAACAAAAAGATTGAATTGCAAGATCTAAAGATATACCTTCAAGCACTCACCTCCCCGGCAACGGCGCCAGAAAAGAGCTTGATGTCTACTACGCAACCTTCTTCTTGTAGACGTTGTTGGGCCTCCAAGTGCAGAGGTTTGTAGGACAGTAGAAAATTTCCCTCAAGTGGATGACCTAAGGTTTATCAATCCGTGGGAGGCGTAGGATGAAGATGGTCTCTCTCAAGCAACCCTGCAACCAAATAAGAAAGAGTCTCTTGTGTCTGCAACACACCCAATACAATGGTAAATTGTATAGGCGCACTAGTTCGGCGAAGAGATGGTGATACAAGTGCAATATGGATGGTAGATATAGGTTTTTGTAATATGAAAATATAAAAACAACAAGGTAACTAATGATAAAAGTGAGCGTAAACGGTATTGCAATGGTAGGAAACAAGGCCTAGGGTTCATACTTTCACTAGTGCAAGTTCTCTCAACAATAATAACATAATTGGATCATATAACTATCCCTCAACATGCAACAAAGAGTCACTCCAAAGCCACTAATAGCGAGACAAACGAAGAGATTATGGTAGGGTACGAAACCACCTCAAAGTTATCCTTTCTGTTCTATCTATTCAAGAGTATGTAGTAAAATAACATGAAGCTATTCTTTCCGTTCAATCTATCATAGAGTTCATACTAGAATAACACCTTAAGACACAAATCAACCAAAACCCTAATGTCACCTAGATACTCTATTGTCACCACAAGTATCCGTGGGCATGATTATATGTATGCATCACACAATCTCAGATTCATCTATTCAACCAACACAAAGTACTTCAAAGAGTGCCCCAAAGTTCCTACCGGAGAGTCAAGACGAAAATGTGTGCCAACCCCTATGCATAGGTTCATGGGCGGAACCCGCAAGTTGATCACCAAAACATACATCAAGTGGATCACATGATATCCCATTGTCACCACAGATAAGCACGGCAAGACATACATCAAGTGTGTCTCAAATCCTTAAAGACTCAATCCGACAAGATAACTTCAAAGGGAAAACTCAATCCATTACAAGAGAGTAGAGGGGGAGAAACATCATAAGATCCAACTATAATAGCAAAGCTCGCGATACATCAAGATCGTGCCATAGAGAGAACACGAGAGAGAGAGAGAGATCAAACACATAGCTACTGGTACATACCCTCGGCCCCGAGGGTGAACTACTCCCTCCTCGTCATGGATAGCGCCGGGATGATGAAGATGGCCACCGGTGCGGGATCCCCCCCTCCGACAGGGTGCTGGAACGGTCTCCCGAGAGGTTTTTGGTGGCTATAGAGGCTTGCGGTGGCGAAACTCCTGATCTATTTGTTCGCTTCAATGTTTTTAGGGTATATGGGAATATATAGGCGAAAGAAGTCGGTCGAGGGAGCCTCGAGGGGCCCACGAGACAGGGGGCGCACCCAGTAGGGGGGCGCCCCCCACCCTCGTGGCCACCTCAAAGCTTCCTTGACTTCAACTCCAAGTCTCTTGGATCGCTTCCGTTCCAAAAATAACGCTCCCGAAGGTTTCATTCCGTTTGATATTCCTTTTCTTCGAAACACTAAAATAGGCAAGAAAACAGCAATATGGGCTGGGCCTCCGGTTAATAGGTTAGTCCCAAAAATAATATAAAAGTGTATAATAAAGCCCATAAACATTCAAAATAGATAATAAAATAGCATGAATGCTTCATAAATTATAGATACGTTGGAGACGTATCAGCCAGCAGACGACATAGCTGACCAAATAGGCGGCCAGTGTTCCCAGTGTCTACAGGAAGTTGCCACATGTACTCTTTGCCGTCTGCTAGCGGGCGGCAAAGCTCTTTGCCGCCTGCTAGCAGACGGTAAAGAGGCTATATATCCCATGTTTGCATTTAATTTCACTGCAATTCACACACAGATATACATATTTTTTTCACAGGCACAACAGACATATGATCTATGCAACACATATATAGCTCCATCCATGACAACATATATACATACATAAGAAACATAGTATCATCCATACATCTTACACTACTATCACAATATTCATCCAACACATTGTTCCATGCATCCATATAACAAGTTCCACATTATTCTTCGATAAAAACAACAAGAAGAACAGAGAAACAAGCACTCCATCCATGCAAGTTCCATATAGTGAATTAAATCTGCAAAATGGGAAACAAGAAAGTTAGAAGAAGAAGAGGAAGAAAACTAGAAGAAGAAGAAGAAGAAGTAGAAGAAGAAGGAGAAGAAGACTAGAAGAAGAAGAAGAAGAAGAAGTAGACTACTTCTTCTTCTTCTTCTTTTCTAACTATTCCTTCTTTTCTTCCTCTTCCTTGATTTTCTTCATATTATTATGTCATCTGTGGACTAAATAGGCTAAATTATGTCATAAATGGACTAAATAGGCTAAATAAGAACAAAAGTGCCATTTTTGAGCTAACGTAGCAAATTATGCCATTTTTGACCTAACTAAGCTTATTGTGTCATTTTAGAGGACAACAAGCTAAGTATATGACATTTATGAGGTTAGCAAGGTTATGATGCCATTTATGAATAAAAACAAGTAAGAGGAGCAAAAGAAGAAGAAGAAGAAGAAGAAGAAGAAGAAGAAGAAGAAGACTTCTTCTTCTTCTTCTTCTCTTCATATTCCTTCTTTCCTTCCTCTTCCTTGATTTTCTTCATCTTATTATGTCATTTGTGGACTAAATAGGCTAAATTATGTCATAAATGGACGAAACAAGCTAAATAAGAAGAAAAATACCGTTATCACGGAGGTGTAGGAATGGTCGGGGTTGTGCCTTTGGCAGACGGAGGTGAAGGACCGGTCGGGGTTCCAGCATTGGCAGACGCGGAAGGATTGGTCGATGCTCGTCGGGAGCCATGCTGAACCAAAGATCATTTCCAATAATGTCTCGTTAGCATGATGCAAACTGAAATGTGAATAGTAGTAACTAAGGACCATTCAAATCAAACTCACCGTGCCCGCCGGAGCAATCTGGGGCATCGGCAGAGGGGCCTGACCATTTTTCTCGCACATGGTCTGGACATTTGGTTCTCACGAGTCAGTCATATTAGTTAGTAATTTGAACATTACGTGCATGATTGGGCTAATATGCACAAGAAATGTACCACGATGAACTCGTATAGGGCCCGGTGAGACGCCTCATTCTGGTTCCTCTCCTCCTCCAACAGCTTAGCCATCTTCTCCTCCCTCTCCCTCTCCCTCTCCGCCACCTCCCTTTTTACCTCCTCCAAAAGCTCTTGGGTCTTTAATCTCTCTTTCTGAACCGCTGCCTGCAACACAACACTCCTCGTTAGCATTGTAATCATCGACGGACGCACACACAATGTAATGGAGGAAAGGTCAGAGAGTCCGTATAACTAACCGCCACGGCGAGCTCCGCGGGCCATGCACGAGGCGTTATCTCAGGATCAGATCTACTCTGGCGCTTCTTGATCTACGGGAGAGTCTTAGGAAAACGTATCAATCCATCAGCAATGGCTTGAGAGCCATGGGACCTCCCGCCACCAGATATCATCACCAGCTCTGTGTCAAAAGGATCCTGGCTCGGGTTAAAGTCCTCCCCTTTCCCCGTCTTCCCCTCGTCTCTGTACTTCACAAGCTTGTGGTGGGAGGAGATGTTAGTGAAGTTCTTTGGATGATCTAGGTCAGACTCCGTGAATGCCTTGGCCTTCTTGTACAGGGCCATATGGGCCATGCCATAGAGGTCGAACACAGAAGGCACAGGCTTCTTGTGGTAGTGCGCCTAAGAGAGAGGAACAAAATATTAGTTAATTAGGGCTCAAGCTAGCATTAAGAATGATATTACTATGTAAATAGGTCATTTTGGAGCTAAGAAAGGTTATTATGTCATTTTCGAGGAAAATAAGCTAAGTTTAGGTCATTTTGGAGCTAAGAAAGATTATTATGCCATTTTTGACCAAAGTATGCTAATTATGTCATTATTGAGCTATCGAAGGTAGTTATGCCATTTTTTAGCCAACTAAAGCATATTGAGTCATTTTAGAGCTAAATATGTCATTATTGAGCTATCCAAGGTAGTTATGCTATTTTTTAGCTAACTAAAGCATATTAAGTCATTATTGAGCTATCGAAGGTAGTTATGCCATTTTTTAACTAACTAAAGCGTATTAAGTCATTATTGAGCTAATTATGTCATTATTGAAGTATCCAAGGTAGTTATTATGTCATTTTAACTAACTAAGCATATTAAGTCATTTTGGAAAGGATAAATGCTACCATGAAGAATGAAATTGCATGAATCATGTGTCAAACCACATACCCAGTTATCCCCATACTCAAACAGGTTGGAGCTACCTTGATGGTGTGGCACACCTTCCATTTGGTCGCGCTTATCCTTGGCCCTTTGGTGTTCGAGCCGCCATTCAAGACAGCACCATGCATCCACCAATGCCTCCCGAGAGTCCATCTTATCGACACACCATCTCGGGGGCACCTAAGTGAGTCAAGAGAAATTTCAGCGCTACGAATCAAATCAAGAAAACTAAGTTCAAGGCCTTAAGAATAGGTATAATTACCGACAAGTACTTCTCCCTACTCAGAAACTTGCTGCGACACTTCTTCTTGGCCCTCCTAATACCCTGCGAGGCGTAGTAGTCTCAAACGACCTGCATCCGAGCCTCGTGCCGTAAGTTCTGAAGTAGGGCTTGCACTCGGCTTCGACAACCATAGCCTTGGCCTCCTATTCTCCCTCTAAAACCTTGTAGAAGGTCTGCAATCAAAGAAGACAACAATGATTAGTACAAGCAGTAGGTATGTAGTGTTCATTTTTAATTCTCTAATGGAGAAATTACCCAAAACCGACGGAACACAATGTCGGCCACCATCTCGCACACGACACCGGCGACCATCTCCCTGGAGGGGCCGGGGCAACAGAGTACAGCTCCCAGCTCAGTGCTAGCTGTGGAACCCGACCCTCACCAGGCATCGTGACCCACCCAGGGAAGTGATGCCGGTAAAGCGTGCCAAGGACCTGGTTGGGCCTGCGGACACCGTGGTCACGGGGGTAATCCCAGCCCTTGCAGTATGACAAGGCAAACACATTAGATATTAATTTGAAGGAACATGACGGCAAAAGGTTAAAAAAATAGTAAATGCACTTACTTCAACCCTTTAGGCGCAATCAACCACCTATGGTCGGGGGTCGTCGGCACGGGTGGGAGCTTTGTACCGCCACACTTGTAGACCTTCTTGCCCTTCTCAACCATCTCGTCCTCGCTGTAGCTATCATCTGAAAAGGTGTCCTCGCTACCATCATCCTGGCCACTAGCCTCCGGAATCTCATGGGAAGAAGATGGCGGGAGCGGAGTCTCGTGGGAAGAAGACGGCGGGACCAGAGTCTCGTGGGAAGAAGACAGCGGGATCGGAGTCTTCTGGGATGAAGACCCCGTGACCGGAGTCTTCTGGGACGAAGACTCTAGGACCGGACTCACGTGGACCAAAGGATCGACAACCCGAGTCTGGTGGGGCGAAGGATCAGCGACCGGAGGCTCATGGACCGGAGTCCAAGATGGGTCCACGTCAGATGGAGCAATCCCGTGGTCGGGTGAATCAGTTGAGGGCGGTGAGGAAGGCGTAGCAGCCTTCCTACCTCTCCCGCTGCCACGTCCACCTCTACCAGCCTTCTTCGTCCTCCCCCGACCTCTCCCAGCCGAAGTAGAAGCGCTCACAACAGTTGTCTGCATACTATCTAGCAGCACTGTCCGGAGGGTCTGGGGTGGAATATTGGAGCCACCACTCCCAGTAGCGCTCGCAGGAGGCTCGGGGCACTCTGGACCCTTGCCCACCATCCTGTCAACACCTGCAATGACAAAAAGTAAACGAAATTAGTACAACATAAAAAAAATGGATACCTGACATGAACATAATAATATGTATATAATTTAATTGTATCATCATCATGAACATAATAAAAATACACCCGAACAACATAAATATATATGATGTTTTTGTATCATCATCATGTCCGGGGTCGATCGGGGTGTCATGGTGTCGGGTTGTTGGGGTCAGGGTGTGCTGTCAGGGTGTCGGGGTGTGGTGTCAGGGTGTCGGGGGCC
>NC_057807.1:514314486-514321626 GCF_018294505.1 Triticum aestivum
ATAGAGCGTCGACATCTAACCAAGCTTGCGCGTTAAAGGGGGGGGTACCTGAGCATCGCGACTCAGGGCTCCTACTGGCCCTCTAGCCCTCACCCTCTGGCTTTGCCCACGGCAAACCAGCGACGGCTCAGACCCGCTCGAGTGCCGGGACCGGAGGACGTAGAGCGGCGACATCTAACCAAGCTTGCGCGTTAAAGGGGGGTACCTGAGCATCACGACTCAGGGCTCCTACTGGCCCTCTAGCCCTCACCCTCTGGCTTTGTCCATGGCAAACCAGCGACGGCTGAGACCCGCTCGAGGGCCGGGACCCAAGGACGTAGAGCGTCGGCATCTAGCCAAATATGCAGGAACAAATCACAAGTTAAGGCCCAGTGCCAGGCGCAACCCGCCTTGAGGTAGGGCCCTGTGAGTCCCACGCTGGCTCACGGGTGCCCAGATACACCTCCTCAGGCCCTACCATGCCAGCCACGTGTCAGGGCGGGGCTGTACACACCCCGGGGGCTCCTCCCGGAAGGGAGCCCCCTCCCACGCACCAGTGGAAGCACCATGCTCTGCGCTGGCTGACGACACTGCCGAGGAGCGGCTATGCCCGTACACATACGGAAGCGCTATGCTCCACGCTGGTGATAAACAACTGAGGGTGGCCCCCGGCCACGTCAACCTTAGGGAGCCCAGAGCTCAGTGTCTGGCCTCATCGCAACGCCTCCCCTCGGGAGTGCCGCGCGAGGGGGCTGGGCACGGGGGCTGCGTCTGGGTCACGCCCAGGCGTACGCCACCCAGCCAGGCCCCTCGGGCCTGGTTCGTCGCACGTCCCTTCCCGAGCGGAGCCAAGGTACGAAGGCCGTTTGAGCATCAAGGGGGACTCCTGAGCATCGCGACTTAGGAGCCTAACTGGTCACGTAGCCCCTCACCCCTTAGTTCCGAAAGGCTAATGGCGGTTGAGGTATGTGCGGGGCCGGGCTCCGCAGACGTAGAATGGCAGATTCACCCACACATTTCACCTCCCTACTTGTTGTTCGTGCGCCAAGGGGGACTCCTGAGCATCGCGACTCAGGAGCCTAACTTGTCACGTAGCCCCTCACTCCTTGGTCCCGTCCTGGTTTCCGGTCTGGGCTAACGGCGGCTGAGGTATACGCGGGGCCGGGCTCTGCCAGCGTAGAACATAAGCAAGTAGGAAGAGCGCAAATCTCAAGGAATTCAAAAGCAAATATTACAGCCCATAACTGTTATCACTACACCAAACACAAGTTTAAACGCCTCCCCGAGGCATGATGCATGTTGCAGGAGCTGAAAGCAGAATAGGAGCCACAACGGAGCCATTTGTTGGCGGTGGAGCCAGCTGCAGGACCAGCAACGCCTCGTTTCGGCTTGGTGCTGAAGGCCCGGAACTTCGACAGCAGAGCCTTCGCACGACCCTTTACGGCCTCAGCAGCGGCAGCGGCAAGCTCGCCGCTCGCTGGCTCCAACAGGCTGTCGAGGTTGACGTTGGGATCGTGAAGGTAGATGTGGGTAAGGACCTGCGTCAGCGCTGCAGAAGATAGGACACGCGCCTCGGCCTTAGCCATAGGGCCAAGGCCAAGGGTGACATCTTCAAGAGCACGGACCAGGAAGGGGAGCAGCTTGGCGGGGCCGTCCTCGGCGCCGGCCAGCGGGCTTTCCAGGCCACTGTCGTAAAGCGACCTCAGCAAGTCGCGAGCCTTCACATCCATCTCCGTGAAGGCCTCGCGGTCCTCGGCAAGGACCTGCGCCTAGCCGTCCAGCTCGACCTTCCACGCCTCCAACTCCTGCTCCAGTGCACCCAAGCGGTCATGGCACTTGTTAAGCTTGGCGCCTTGGTCCTTGACGGCCGCCTCGTGAGCCTTCAAGTCTTCCTCCTTCTCTTGGAAAATGCGGACCTCCTTGGCAAGCTGGTCCCGCAGGCCCTACAGCTCGCCCTCCAGCGCCTTGCAGCGACCTTGGGCATCAGCCGCCTCCCCCAAGGCGACATCGCAAGCAGCCTTTGCCTCAAGGACGGCCAGCTTCTCCCTGTCAAAAGCCGTCGAGGCCTGAACCAGCGCCACACCAGGAAGCGGTTCCTGACTCTCGAGATAAGTCACCCTCCGGAAACACTAGCTATCACAGCATCGTCCTCGCATCCAATGCAATCCCATGTTAGCAACGTCGCACTCCTTTCTCACCGAATGATGGCTGCTTGAGCGCTAAAGGGGACCTCTTGAGCATCGCGACTCAGGGGCTCTTACTGGACCCCGGGACGCTCACCTCCTGGCCTTGACTACGGCATCATGACCTGGCATACCAGCGACGTTGAAGCTTGCCTTGGGACCGGGACCTGTCGGCGCAGAGCATCAAGCCCTCGCGAGGTTCGAAAGGAGGAACTAGCTAAGGCGGGACGAGCATCTCACTGCTTCACGATGAGGATCGTATTAACAAAAGGAACTACAGACACCTTACAAGCCCCCACGGGGTGTGTTCTTGGCTCCTCGCAGGGACATAAGACGCGTATCCTAAGGAGTCCTAACTGCAGGAACCATGGAGGCAGACGCCATCATCAACAGTGGGTCGCGTGAAGCTCGGCGCCAGCCTCATCCGGACCGACCGCGTCGGCTTCCGGGCGAGCTGGCCATGCCCCGGGCATGGCGCGAGCTCGGAGGCTCGTAGTTATCGTCGCTCGTCGTTGGAGTCAGAAGGAGCTCGGAGGAGTCGCTGGATCCTTCGAGGCGTCCGCCGTCATCAGAGGAGCTGCTGGAAGATCGGACGACAGGCCTGGTCCTTGCCGCTCCGGAGCTCTGGCCGCTGCCTCTGGGGCACCACTCTAGCCGGCGTCCTTCCTCGTCGAAGACCTTGAAGAGCATCAGGGAGGCTCCATCGTAGTCCAGGTGGATCACGAGGGCCCCCTCCGATCGGCAGACCCGTGTGATCTCGCCCCAACCCCGGGTCATGAAGACCTTGCCTGGAGCGATGACCTCGACATCCGCGTCGGTCGCAGGAGTCCGGCAGTCAGCGTGCTGTAGCCAGAGCCTGAAAGGCCCCCTTGGCGGGATCTCGAAGGCGAAGGAAGGAGGAAGGCGAATCCAAGATCGAGGAGGCATGGCGGCATGAAGCAAAAACTCTCTGGAGGAGCTCTCGGTGTAAACTCCAGGAGGGACAACGTGCACCGCCGTGACCCGCCGGCACCGCCGGCAGCGACGTCCATGGCGCTCGACATCAACTCCTACAGGGCCCTCAAGGTGGGCGTACAGGGGCAGCGGGAACCCTGGCGGCGGTCGCTCGCACCAAGGCGTCGACACCTCCTGCCGCGCACCCTCATCTCGGCGGCAGAGGACCAACCGCTTCTTTGGTGGAAGCGGGTCAGGACCCTCTCGGGGGGCCTTTCCCTTCTCTTCTACGGAGAACCAGCGGATCGGAGGCATTTCAGCAAGGCGGAGCAATGAAAAAGATGAAGAAGAGGAGAAGTAGCAGGGGAAGATGAACTGGAATGGCCCGCGCCGTTCCATACTTATAGCCAGGGGAGGCCAACCGCCGGCCTCCACGATCACAGGTAATCATGACCCGCTTTGCATGTAGGGACTTGTCAGTTTGCGCAGTCGCCGAGGCGTCGTGGGGAAGCGAAGGCGCCCACGTCCAATCAACTGCCACACGGCGCCCAAGGCCGCAGGCTGTTAGGGCCCGTGATGCTTCGCACTTGCCCCTTCGCTTCTCCGCTCAGCCAAGTCCGGGCGCTCCTTGGGCCCGGGGGCTACTGTCGGTGTTTTGGGAACGGGGGTCCCCAGACTTGGCTGCCTGCGGCCTGCGGCGTGTCTTAGGGGGCAGCCCAGCGCGGCCCATCATCATCAGCACGAGCTCAAGACCCTCGTGAGGGGCCAAGCCTCGCGGGGCGGACGACAGGAAGCTTCCTCAGGCATGGCCTCGTCAGGCGGGCTCGCGAGGAGGCGGAGAGATCAAGGCGGGGTACCTCGCGAGGTGCCCATGACGCAAGCCATGACGACCAAGGCCAGGCGGGCGCCAGGCAGGTGCCGGCCTGCGTAGAGTCCTTGCTTCCTCTTTGGTGCTAAGGGAGCAAGCGCAGGCGAGAGCATCAAGCAAAGGCATCCATTTCGGTGCAACAAGACCAAGACCAGCAGAACGGCAGGATGGAGGTCATCATGCAGCCCAAGCCGGCGTCACCACCAGAGCCTTTGGCAGGCGAGGACCAACTTTAGTCAGGATAAGTGTACTAGATGTTCCCCTTCAAAATGGCCAATTGTTGGCACCCTTCCCGCTCAATATTTGGGAAGAGGCCCAGGGACTTTGCCTATAAATAGCACTAGCCACCCACAAGGTAGGGGCATCCAGAAATTGATCGGATTATCATCTGGGAGAGTGACTGAACTCCCTCTAGCAGTTCATCGCACCAGCCAAGAATAGACCCTTGCGAGGTTGTTCTTCCTTGTATTGTTCATCATCAGCCCAAGAGGCAATCCACCACACCACAAACTAGAGTAGGGTATTACACCACAATGGTGGCCTGAACTAGTATAAACCCTGTGTCTCTTGTGTTGCTCTTTTCATAGCTTAGACCCATAACGAGGCAGTGAGGCGCAGGTAGGTAGAGGGCGAAATCTCCACGCGCACCCCAGTGTTCGAATCTAGAGGGTCTGCCGGAACCTGAAATCTGACAATAACTAATGAGGTAGATCGATCGACGTGTGGGGAAAAACGAGTTATAAGGACCTAGCTAGCTATATGTATAGCGGGAGATCGGTCGGTGTACATCCATTTGTTAGAGGCAAATAAGGCCCAGTGAGACAGATAGACAGAGAGAATGGAGCTAGGAGGTGGTGCGAGAGGCCGAGCTACTATCTAGATATGGGGAGGAGTGTGCGGTTGTGAGATCGGTGAAAAGAGGGATGAGAGTTTACACTTGTGTGAGACCGTATGAGAGACACGAGGGATGGACACAGAAAGGAGGAGATGAAAGGTGCGTGTGTATGTTGTAGGCAGACATCACTGGAGAGGTTTACCGATCAGTGTGTGTTGGAAAGGAGTTGTGGAGACTGTGGGAGAACGACCTAAAGAAAAAAAATGAATGTGTGCGATGGATAGAATGCTGAGGGAGGGCGGTGAGGAGGGCGTGTGCATGCACGAGAGAAAGTTAGTGCTAGCTACAAAGGTTAGAGGATTGTGTGGGTGTAAGAGACTAAGAAAGATCATAATTTGATATGAAAGTGGATTCATATATTTGAATAGGAGATCATAGTGTTATAAACATATGCACGCATGAATATAGCGGTGATACGCGTGCTGTTGTTTTGCACATGTTATACCATAATGTGATAATGCATGGCATTTGCAATTAACAGCTAAATGTCGAACAATCTAAACCATACTATACATCGAACAATCTCACATTTTATTTGAATTTGTGATATTGTGTGGCGTTTGCAGCTTACAACTAAATATCAAACAATCTAAACAATACTATATATCAAACAATCTCACATTTTATTTGAATTTGTGGTAATGTGTGGTCTTTGCAACTCACATCTAAATACTTGTAGGCGTAGGGGGCGGGGCACCATACATTATGTGATAAACACATTATACATATGAGACATGTTTACATTATGAAGATCTAGCTAGAGCTTGAAATGTACTGTGATTTGAAATCAACATAAAGTGGATTCAAAAAATCGAGATCGAATTCATATAGTACACATAGTTCATATCTAACTCGGGAGTAATCATGTGGTGTGCTGTGAAGATAATTCACACATGATGGTTTAACTTGACAATAATGATGATTGTAGATCTTATTAAAATAGAGAAACAAATTCAAATGGTTTGACTTCACAACAATCATTATTGTATATCTTATTCAAATAGAGAAACGAATTCAAATTTAGTTGATATTGAAGCGGTAGTATATATGTTTGGAATGCACTAAAACATTCATGTGAGTAGCAGGTTGCATGCATTATACACGTAGCGAAATATTTTAATTGAACATAACATGAATTCAAAGTTTTGAATGACATTTGTAGTGCGAATTGATTTGGTACAGTACATGGGACTAGACTCTCTTGTGTGCTACGAATTGATTTCTTTTTGTTTTTTCGTCAACGGAAGTGCGAATTGATTTGGTACAATACATGTTAGGCTTGTTCAGAAATTTCAACCCGCGCCTTGTTACCCCGAAATATTTACGATATATCTTTGTCTCGTTGTGCTCCGACAACTCCCTACATCTCAACCAGCGCCTTGCTATTCCAAAATTACAACGCGCGTGAAAACTCCCACCTCCTATGAAATCCCGACACGCGAATTGCCCATGATACCCCTGAACCGAAAGAACCGCCTAGCTCAAATTGGAGGGGGTACTTTCATAACTTACCCCACATTTCAGACAAGCGCGTCCCTAAGCCATGGTTCCCCACTCCCATCCCATCCGCCCACTCATTTGTACACCGAGGCCGCAAAAACCCGTGAAGCCCCACACCATCCTCCGTCCGCCACCCAGCCGGAGCCTCTTCCCCGACGATGTCGTCCATAGCAACACCTCGACGTCCCTCATCCACTATACTAGATGAGGATCCGTCGTCGATCTCGTCGTCCCGCCGGTTCAGCCACCCGCCCTCCACCTCCAAGGAGCTTCCCCGACGTTCCCCTCATCTTTCGCGCCACCTCCATTCCCACACCGCCGTCTTCACCTGCACCACCGGAAGAGAAGCATCATCACCGTTTCCCCGAATGAAGCTGTGGCCTAATCGGTGCCACCAAAGAGGTTGTACACTAATTGCCGCATTTTCTTCTTGATTCGATCTCACGGTGCTACCGGCGCTCGGTCCCGAGCCGACACGGTGCGACTCCATCCACGGCGGCGTTGCCGACCACTTCCTCCATGGCGTCGCTCCCTCGGCGGCGACGTCCACATCAGTAGGAGCTCATGTTGCTTTAGCTCTCGCTCTCGCTGCTGCTCTGCTCTTGCTCTTGATCCCCTGCCTCGTCTACTCTTGCTATTGCTCTTGCTCTTGCTCGTGCTGGTGCTCTCGCTCTTGCTCTTGCTTGTGATGCTGTTCTGATTTAGCTACACTTCAGTCGACTGAATTGACTTTTGGGTTAGTCAATTTTCAGGGGGTGGGGGGCTCACTAGAGTTAAGGAAG
>NC_057807.1:514322069-514330953 GCF_018294505.1 Triticum aestivum
GGCGGACCGACGGTGGGGAGTGGTTTCAGGGCGGGCGGGGTGCCGCACCGCCGGTCGCGGGTGGCGGGGGGCGGCAGTTTGGCCAGTGGTGGCTGGCGGCTCAGGGGGGTGGAGATTGAAGATGAACTGCATGCCCTTGACTTCGTATCCAGCGGCTAGAAAATCTACTGACCAGAGCTGAAAAAGTCAGTCAACTGACGTGTAGCCTCACCTGATGGTGCTACACGACCAGCTGCCCCGGCTCTCGCACGCGATGTTGCTGCTGCTACTACTTTTCTGCTACTAGTGCGTTCAGTTTCGACAGTAAAATTCAGTTTCGACAACAAAATCCAGTTTCGACAGTTAAGTTCAGTTTTGACAGTTAAATGTAGTTTTGATAGTTAAGGTCAGAGATGAGCAGCTAATGTATTTTACATCTAGCACTTTGTGGTTATGTATTTTACGTCATCTTTTGGAGATGCTATTAGATTTCCACTCAGGTTAACATTGTCTCTCCTGTCCTGCTTCAGCCTCGGCATCGTACAACTCATTGGAGCTGCTCCAACGACAAAACCCTCCATCACAGCGGAGCAGTACGCCGGGCTCCATCTCAAGATGCCTAAGATCTTCTTCCCCTCCTCCGACAGCCAAGTAAGCCGGATCATCCTCACCGACCAACCCAATCACGCTGAGATCGACATGGCTTCGCCAAAGAGGTTGTACACTTGTTGCATCTCTTTTTACTCTACATGTTATATATATTGTCCACTGAGCACACGCAGTAACGTGAAATACGATTAGTTTCTCCTACTATATGACAAGCAGTGAGGTACCAGGCAACTTAGCTATCCGTGATGGACTCTCTTGAATGCCATTATTATTTATCTCTCCGCGTTTGAGCTGTGCATTTGTCGATGGGCCTAGGAGTTGAGCTAGTAGGGCAGTGGCCTGGGTCCGAAGTAGTAGAAGTAGCACAAAAACAATTTTTGAGTGTAGGTTTTTCCTTTCTCAGGCCCGCCTACTAGAATTGCCAGTGCTTGAAAGGAAAAGTGAAGGAAAAACATAAGAATTGGAAAGTTTCCTATGGTATTACTATTCATGCATTTGGTTCAAAGGAATGGAGCAAAGGAAAACTGTAAGCTTTGTTCCTTTAGTGTCTCCTTCAAAGAAAAACTGTAGGAATTTTAATATCCACTTGTCCTCCTTTTCAATTTCCTATTCATGAAGCACAAGACTAAGAGATAGTAGCATAATAGCATTATAACCGTACACTTTCTTGTGGTTTGACTTAATCTCACCATGCTTCTTTGCATCCTGTGATCTTCTAATTCTTATGAACCGAACAACCAGATTGGCAGAAATCCTGTGTTTTTTAATTCTCTCTTTTGCACATGCATTCCTATCCTATTACTGTGTATTTTCTATCCCTGCATTGTTAGAATCCTCCAATTCAAACGAGCCCTTACAGAATTACTTCTCTTACAGATAGTTGTCAAAGAAAACCTTGCGTGGTTTGTCCCGCTCATGCTGCATCGTCGTCCACCCCAGCTCAGCTGTTCCAATGATAGAAGGGTCCAGCACAGCAAGGATCCGGCCTCCAGACTGTCTTTCGCCGCCTTAGATCTTCTTCCCCGCCGCCGGCAGCCATGACAACTGCATTAGCATCATCAACCGAGTAGATGACCTCGAGGACTACACGGGTCCGCAAGACAGGTCGCACTCTTTCGTGTCTGCTTACGTTATGCATCGCTTAATATTACATGCTACTTTATCATCATGTTCACCGATTAGACTCTGAGTCAGCTCCAAACTAATGGTCAAACTTGAGTTTTTAAATGGTTGTGGGGTACTTATCGGGGCTGCAATCAATAGTATCTATCTACTATCTGGCTAATATCTGGTGTCTACTATGAGTTTCATGTTGGGTGGGAAACAAACAGTAAAGAAGCCATTACCTGTATTTTTTAATTGGAGCCATTATTTGCCTGCTATCATTGGTTTTGGGTCTATCCACAGGTTGCTACCATCACTCTGGATTTATGCATGCACTCCTTACATAATCTCACTATGTTTTATTCCTATGCATGTCAGTTATTGTACACAATGGACTGAACATGTAGAGAAAAAGAGACGAGCCTTGCGTGGCAATAAAATTTCATGCAACCGTCGCTCCATGGTAGGCGCAAAGGCAGCTCCCCTCCACCCATTTTGGATTGTAATCGAGAGGAAGATATCTGTTCTGAGGGGGATTCAGAAGGAGAAGACCACTCCTATTTACCCGCTGAGGTCTTCGCTCTAACTTGGCAAGCCAATGTTGGTTATATCATGCATATGGTGCCTTATATTGCTTACTTTATACATCAAATATGTCATCTGCTCAGTTTAGACATGCTTTGCGTTAATGCCATCTGTTTATTTTATTCATCATTTATGTGAATTATGCAACGCCATCTTGCTTAGCCAGGCATCATATATGTGAATTTTGCAATGCCATCCTGCTTAGCCAGTCATCTTACATGTGAATTATATTAGGCTATCCTTTTTTTTGTTACATATTACATTTGTCAACAATGTTAGTACATTCAACTACTCTTCATGTGCATAAGCCATTGACACGGTGATGGAAAATTCGGGAGTGAAACAAGGGTCTTCAGAGCAGACTATGCGATCTGACAAAGCGCATATCTCGCGGTTACGGATAGCTCCTCAGAGGAGGATTCAGAGACAAATGAGCAGTCCTATCCCCCTGTCAGTGTCAAAACCGGCGGATCCCGGGTAGGGGGTCCCGATCTGTGCGTCTAAGGCTAATCGTAATAGGAGGTAAGGGACAAAATGTTTACCCAGGTTCGGCCCCCTCGATGGAGGTAAAACCCTACTTCCAGCTTGATTGACATTCATGATATGAGTGTTACAAGAGTTGATCTACCACGAGATCGTAGAGGCTAAACCCTAGAAGCTAGCCTATGATGATTATGAATGTTGTGATCGTCCTCATACGGACCGAACTCTCCGGTTTATATAGACATCGGAGAGGGCTAGGGTTTACATGGAGTCGGTTACAAGGAAGGAAATATAATATCCGAATCGCCAAGCTTGTCTTCCACGCAAAGGAGAGTTCCATCCGGACAGGGACGAAGTCTTGAGTCTTGTATCTTCATAGTCCAACAGTCCGGCCAAAGTATATAATTCGGCTGCCTGGATACCGCCTAATCCAGGACTCCCTCAGTAGCCCCTGAACCAGGCTTCAATGATGATGCGTCTGGCGCGCAGTTTGTCTTCGGCATTGCAAGGCGGGTTCCATCTCCGAATACTCCGACGTAATTATCAAACACTTGAATCGTGTCCGGATCTGCAAGATGATCTTCGCATACTACCATAGAGAGAATAATATCTCGCAAATGTAATCTACTGACAACTTTAGACAACGTGACACGACACTACGGTCGGGTCATCATTCGAACCGTTTTACCACATAGCGCATATTGCGAGGCAGTTTCCTCGGCACGTCTTGTCAACGTAGAGATCATGTCACCTTATCATAGGATTCCCATCAATACGGGTATGAGTAACACAACCGCGCCATCTATCGTGGCGGTTGGGAAATAAGCAACCCTCAATGGGCAAGTGGGGAGGCGCACCGCTTTCGTCGCCTCTATAAAGGGATAAGGGCTCCCCATTTTTACCCAAGCCTTCTTCCTCCTTCGCTAATCCATTCTTGCCTCCTCGAGCTCCAGCGCCCAAGTCCACACCTTCTCCGCACAGCCAAACATGTCCGGAGCAGGAGGCAAGTGGGTGGCCTCCACTATGAAGGAGGAGCATATTGCGAAGCTTCGGGCGGCCGCATACTTGGCCGCAAACATCACGCACCAGCTACCGGACGTAGGGCAGATCATTTCAACTCCGAAGCCCCACGAGAGGGTCGTGTTTCTCGCCCACTTCGTCCATGGACTAGGATTTCCACTTCATCCCTTTGCCCGCGGGCTCATGTTCTACTACGGGCTAGATTTCCATGATCTAGCCCCAAATTTCGTCCTCAACATCTCGGCGTTTATCATCGTGTGCGAGGCCTTCCTCCGCATCAAGCCTCACTTCGGCTTGTGGCTACGAACCTTCTGCGTGAAGCCGAAGATCGTGAGCGGCTAGCAAGAAGAGTGCGGAGGCGCCATGGTGGGCAAGATGCCTAACATCACCTGGCTTGACGGCTCCTTGGCGGAGACAGTAAAAGGGTGGCAATTGGGGTGGTTCTACATCACCGAGCAGCGCGGCGGCCCCCGAATTCCGTTCCTGAATTCCCATGCGGCTCACCTCCTGGGAGAAGAAGGGCATGGCCTGGGGCGAGCCTGTGGAGTTGACCGGACTTCAAAACTGTATCAAAAATATGATTGACAAGAACATCAAGCTTGTCAACATAGTCCAGGTCATGCTCGTCCGCCGAAATCTTCCGTGCCAAAGACGGGCTTTTAATCTGTGGGAGTTCGTCCCGACCGAACACTGGACACTCCGATAGCTCTACGGCATGACACTTAAGGACACATGGAAGGTGCTGTTTAAGGGTACCGAAACACCTCCTCCCACGTCCGAGGACCGCGGACTCCACGCCGAGCGGTCCCCCCGTCCGGTGAGTTTTCTAACCATCACCAGGCGTAGCTTTCCTAGCATACTCATGGGAAGATGCTAAGTTATCATGTGTGCTTAATCAGGAGTACGTCGAGACGGCGAAGCGGATCGACTGTCCGGCTCCGCTGCCAGGAGGTCCAGCGACTACTCTCCTGACGGAGATGCTAGTCCCGATGCCATACAAGGCATCAGAAAAGAAGGCCGAGAAGAAAGCCCTGGGGACCATGAGGGGTCTCCGGTGCAAGGCCGTATAGGACGCCTTGTCCGAAGACGACAAGGCACACTCCTCCCATGAAGGGGAGGAGGAGAAGGAGAAAGAGAGGGCCGCCCCATCCGGGGAGGCCGAAGGGTCTAAGAGGGCGGCCCAGGGGACCAGGAAGGGTCCCTGGCGCAAGGCCGTCATAGGCTCGTCGTCCAAGGATGATGAGGTGGATTCTTCCCGCGGAGGCAGGGAGGATCACGAAGAAATGCCACCTCCCCATACTGGGGAGGAGAATAAGAGGAAGGCCGCCCCAGACGGGGAGGCTAAAACGCACAAGAAGGGAAAGGCATCCCTTCAGGATTACTCCAACATGTCCGACTACAGCGAGGAGTGGCTGCCCGGGGGAAGCCCCCAGTAAGATCGTAAGTATCCGTACTTTTGTTGTATTTTAGTGTGACTTTGCTTTGTAGTCTGTTATAACGCCGAACATGCATATGCAATCCGGCCAGGGCCCATCCCGAGGTATCTTCTTCGGATGGGTCTTTGAGCAATTCGGTGATGAATTTGCTCCCAACGGCCACTTGCCCTCGGCCTGCGGACGACACAGAGGTGTTGTCCCAAAGGCTCTCTGAGCCAGGGGAGGCGATTCCGGAGACGCCTCAAGGCGAAACCCCAGACGCCGGGCTCACGAGGCGCAATATCCCTGCAAACTGTGCCAACGAGAGCCGCAGCAAGTCAGGCTCCCAGCCGGACACTATACCGGAGCCTCCAGAGGCTCCGGATTCAGGCAGGCAGCCCCTCGCTAAGAAGGGCAAGCGATCCGTGCCGATGACTTCCTCTACGCCAGAGGCGTCGGATAGTCTGCTGGAAGCGCTTCGCGGCGCTTCCATGGATGAAGAGCACCGCACTCTTATGAGTGTGGTGATTCAGAAGGTTCTGTCCGCCAAGAGCGGACTAACCAAAGCCTGCACCAGCCTCCTAACAGACTTTGAGGTAAGCAAAAAGTGTGTGAAGTTATCACCTGATAGGTAGTAACCCCCGATACTCTGTTTGGTGTTCGGAACGAAAAGCCACATAGAGGGTCAATTATAATCCGCAGTAGTTTTAATAGAAGGTGTTCATGTGAATAATCAGGCGGCGCTGGTTGCCGCTGCTGCCCGCACAGCAGAAGTCTCCGGACTCAAGCGAGACTTGGAGCAGGCCCAGGGGGAGCTCGGCCTCACGAAGAGGCATCTCAAAGAAAACAAAGGTGAGTAATACCCCATTCACATATCACAAAGGATAGAAAAAAATAGTGACCCTAAGAAAGTGTCATGATTTGGTAATGGGGGCCATGACCGAAGTGGCGTCCCTGAAAAAGGCGTTGTCCGAGGCCGAAGACAAGGCGGCCATGGAGCGTATTGAGTGCGAAAAGCAGAATGCTAGGGTGGGCGAGGTACAGCAAGAGCTCCAGGAGCTCGGCAAGAAGTTCGAGTCCTTGGAGCGTGACTTCAAGACGAAGGAATTTAAGCTTGCGAAGGCCCTTTTGAGCATGAAAGACGCCAAGGACGAAGCAGAAAAAGCCCAGCAGGAAATCCAAGCGGCCAAGAAGATAGCGGCGGGTAAGACATTCTTTATGCAAAGCAAGCATGTGGAGGAGGTATTTCTTTTACTTACTTGGATTCGGAGCTCTCCAGGGGCATTCGCAGATCTGCCATGCAGCGTATCTGATGCTGCGGAGTTCTATCGCGCCGAGGAGGGGAGCTCAACGGAGAAGCTGTTCTGGTCCCAGTATGCTGGAGCCGAACACTCGGTGCCTCTGAGTGACCAACTAAAGCAGTTGGTTGAACTCCACAGGGCGGCTGAAGTGGCTATGAAATATTTCAGTCCGGCTGTGGCCTGGTGAGCCCTTGCCCGCCAGCTACTTCGGCCTGATAAAGCGGATGGTGAATGCATGTCCACAGCTGGAAGTGATGAAGCGGTCCGTTTGCATTGAGGGTGCCCGCCGAGCCTTTGCTTGTGCGAAGGTGCATTGGGGCAAGCTGGACGCGGAGAAGCTGGTGAAGGATGGACAGCCAGAGGGCAAGGCGCATCGGTATCCAGAAAAATATTATGATGGCGTTATGAAAGGCGCTCGTCTCGTGAGTGATGAATGTACCAAGGACACGATCTTGGAGTGAATTCACTTCTGAGATTTTTGTAATATAAATACGAAGTTATTTGCGCTATATAGCGCTGTTTGATTTAAAATATTACCTTCTGTGCGGCTGTTTATAAAATTCTGAAAGTAGGCCAGTCGTCGGCTTCCGCCCCCACATAACTAGTACTGGGGTGTTCGTGGAAAACCCAGACATTCTTTATCCAAATATTTGGTCCCTAAAGGAGGTGTCTAGTGAACAAGGCAATCGGACTATGCGGCTTTATAACATTCACTTAGCCATAGAAGTCTATAATTTTAAATTTTGGCGAAGCCCCTACAATTCGGAAAGCCGAATTGGGCGCTATATACGCCTAAATTGGACGAGGCCGATTCCTCGCCTAAAGCAGAAAAATCTTTAAGGATTTTAAGATCTCTCGAACAGCGACCAGCTCTCGCCACATCATGTCGGTCAGTTTTCGGCTTTCTCTACTGAGGTGCTCGTTCGGAAGAACCGGGACACAATCGCAGTAGTTCTCCCTGCGCTACCTTAGTCGATATAACGGAACGTAAGGTACCAAAACAAGGGAGCCGGGATAACCCAACTATTGACCCAAGACATGATTCGGAGCTGATGCATATAGTGCTATAAGTTCGGGGTGCCGCACTGTTGAAAGTGTTCAGACTTGTCTTGCCGTATTACAGGGCGTCATAAGAAGCCCCTAGCAAACTGAACATACCAAAGTGTACGGATGCAATAGTAAATAAACATTTAGAGAAAAAATGTGCAGATAGGAATAATAAGCTAACGCTGTATATAATCTCCCATTGATGTATAATATGTATAAGCGTATGTTTACAATGAATGCATTAAGCAAAGATAAATAGGACTATTTGACATGTCCTATCAAAGGGCAGGCCGCATATAGGTATATAAAATAGGTATTTATGTTCGTGAATGGATTCCACCTGGGTATTCCCTTTGTGCGCAACGCCTTTTGCCTCCTTGGATTTCCCTCCTGTGAAAGTCCGATAATCCGGCTCTTCTGGAGAGGCTACCCGAAAGCGGGTTCCAGAAAGATAAAGGGGGTTATTAAAGTATGTTGCGGCTGACCCGCACTATTGACTATGCCACTATTGCACCTCCGCCTATGCCCATGGTATTTTGAGTGCGTAATTGTGTACGCACGGCACGAATGCTGCCTTAATGGGGCTGGGGCGGACGCCAGATTGCTAGTCGCGCTCTTGGCGTGCCTGGCGATCCTGTTGTGGGGTACTTCGGACTTGCTTGGTGTTCGGAGTTGTTGTCGCTGGATTGGTGGTTTGCCGGGGGAAGCCGCTTTGTACTTCTGCCGCGAGGGCTGCAGTATGTTCTTCTGTATGGAGAGAGCGGTCCATGTTTCCGTTGACTATTATGACCCCGTGAGGTCCTGGCATCTTGAGCTTAAGGTATGCATAGTGTGGCACCGCATTGAATCAAGCGAATGAGGTTCGTCCGAGCAGTGCATGATAACCACTATAGAAAGGGACGATTTCGAAGATTAACTCCCCGCTTCGGAAGTTATCCGGAGATCCGAAGACCACCTCCAGTGTTATGGAGCCCATGCAACGGGCCTCTACCCCTGGAATTACAACTTTAAAGGTAGTTTTGGTGGGCTTGATCCTTGAAGGGTCGATGCACATTTTGCGCACTGTGTCCTAATAAAGCAGGTTCGGGCTGCTGCCTCCATCCATAAGGACTCGTGTGAGGTGAAATCCGTCAATGATTGGGTCTAGAACCAATGCGGCCGAACCGCCGTGACGGATGTTGGTAGGGTGATCCCTACGATCAAAGGTGACCAAACAGGCTGACCATGGGTTGAATTTTGGGGCGACTGGCTCCATCGCATAGACGTCCTGTAGTGCTCGCTTTCGTTCCCTTTTGGGGATGTGGGTAGCGTAGATCATGTTGACCGTTTTCACCTGGGGAG
>NC_057807.1:514331290-514337316 GCF_018294505.1 Triticum aestivum
TCGGACGCCAGGGCTCATCGTCATCGTCGCTGTGGAGCCCCTTGTCCTTGCTCTCGGCATTTATCTTGCTGGCCTGCTTGAAAACCCAGTAGTCTCTATTGGTGTGATTTGTTGGCTTATCCGGGGTGCCGTGAATTTGGCATGAGCGGTCAAGTATGCGGTCCAGACTGGACGGTCCCTGATTTTTTCTTTTGAACGGCTTTTTCCGCTGACCGGATTTTGAGCCACTGAATCCAGCATTGACTGCCGTGTGTTCAATGTTATTGCCATTGTTCCGATGCTTATGTCTATTACGGTGTGGCTTGCCGTTATTGTCGCGGATGTCTGAAGTGCCTGAGTTTATTGGCGTGGTGCTGCTGCGAGCCAACTAGCTATCCTCGCCTGCGCAAAAGCGTGTCATGAGTGTTGTGAGGGCCGCCATGGATTTTGGTTTTTCCTGGCCGAGGCGCCGGGCAAGCCAATCGCCATGGATATTATGCTTAAAGGCTGCCAGGGCTTCGGCATCCGAACAATCGATGATTTGGTTCTTTTTAGTTAGGAACCAAGTCCAAAATTTTCTAGCTGACTCTCTGGGCTGTTGTATAATGTGGCTCAAGTCATCAGCATCCGGTGGTAGCACGTATGTGCCCTGGAAGTTGTCGAGGAAAGCGTCCTCCAGGTTTTCCCAAATGCCAATAGAATTTGCCGGCAAGCTATTTAGCCAGTGCCTGGCTGGTCCTTTGAGCTTAAGGGGAAGATACTTGATGGCGTGTAGATCGTCTCCGCGGGCCATGTGAATGTGGAGAAGGAAATCTTCGATCCATACCGTGGGGTCTATTGTTCCATCGTATGATTCGATGTTAATGGGTTTAAACCCTTCTGGGAATTCATGATCCATTACTTCATCAGTGAAGCAGAGGGGGTGTCTGGTGCCTCTGTGCCGGGCTATGTCGCGACGCAGTCCGACTAAGTCTGGTCGGTTGTGTTCGGCCCGGCCGAATTTTTTGTTAGTGTATCCGGTATGACGGTCATCATCATGTGCTATGGCGCGCCCCCGTGATCCGTAGATCGATCTTGGTTGTCCTGCGTTGTTTTCCAATTTGTCTCGCAGGTCCTACGTATTGCCCCGGGCCATAGTAAACTGGCGTGGGGGTGCGGGCTGGTATTCAGGCTGATATGCCGTTTTATCCCGGCCACGAGGTGGCCGGTCAGCCGTGTGGCACTCGAGTCCATATTCCTCGGCTGCCAGGACCTCTATCCATCTGTCTGTGAGCAGGTCTTGATCAGCTTGGAGCTGCGGCTGCTTCTTTTTCAGGCTCCTCGCAGAGGCCATAAGCCGGCGCTTGAAGCGCTCCTGCTCCACGGGGTCCTCGGGCATGCCGAACTCGTCGTCGCCGAGGCTAATCTCATCTTCAGAGGGGGTCATGTAGTTGTCCTCCTCCAGATACCCGTCCGTCGCCTGTTCGTCTGGGCTGACATGCTCGTCTTCCTGCTCGGCCTGCTCGAAGGCAGGCTGATCGGGGTTGTATTCATCTTCGGCACCGTCCGGATTGTTTTCGTCTCCAGTGCCGGTATTGCTGTGGCGGGGCTTGGGGCGGCACTGGCGACGCCCATGCTTTGCTTTCTTCTTGGAGGGGTTATCTTCGTTGCCTCATCGCCATTGGTTTCTTTTGGAGTGTCCACCATATATATGTCATACGAAGAGCGCGGCGGTGGTGATGCTCAGCACCCTCTCCAGGTGCGCCTCCTGCGCCTCCATGGACGGGTCAGCCGACGCCGAGGGGGGCTTAGCCGGCGCGGTCAGGAGGCGGCGAGCGGCCCAGCACCGCCGCATGGCTGCATGGTGGTGATAGTAACGGGCGATCGATCGGGCGGCTAGCTAGCGCTAGCGGCTCCAGGAATTAAGTAGGCCCGGACGGGAGTAGTACCAGGTTGGGTTTTGGGAGAGGCGTGTGAGGCCGACGCGTGCTTTTATGGCAAGTAATTGGTAGGGGGTGTGGGGTATAGCTGTACGCGTGCGTGAATGGATGGTGCATGCGGTGGTGAGAGACAGGGGTTCGTAGCGTAGTACGTAACCGATTCGCGTGCATGCTCCGTCCGTCGGTCCGTGCGGCCCAACCAGAAACGGCGGCCAGCTGCGTCCGAGGTGTGGGTGTGGCAGGAGACGGCGGCGCACGCACAGCTAGAGCGTGCGTGGCAGTCTTCGTCCCAGCGCGGTGCGGTACGGTGGTGCCCGGTGACGGTGGGGAGATCCATCGGTTGGGGAAGGAGAGGCGTGCGAGACTACGGGAGTAGCAGCAGTCGTTCGTTCGTTCGTGCGCGGCACATGCAGGCTGCTTTGGCCCTCGGAATGGTATTTTGGTGTACCTACGTAGCTGGAGCATGGGGTTGCACATATCTGCGGAAGCCGCACGAGGGAATGTGTGAGGGCTACGTAAGCCTTGGGCCTTGGGCCTTGGGAATGGTATTTCGGTAATACTAGCTACCAGCCTATCGTCTACGTGTACGTGTACGTATGTATACGATGGCGAATCGGGCTACGAGCAAATTTCACATGGTAAACATGATATATCTCTGTCCCTGGCGCTGGAACCCTAGCCGCCGCCAGGAGACCAATCTTCCAGCGCCGTCCTCCGGCGGCTCCCCTCCGCCGGCGACCTCGGTCGTCAGTGGTGAGGGGGGCCGCCGGATCCACGCGTGTGGATCGTTTTTACTCTCTCGTAGTTTAGATTTTTAGGCTGTTCATCGTCTTCGTTTCGGCGGCAACGATGACAGTTGCCGACAGCGCTGAATAAAGATTCTTTGGATCCTTCCTTGACAAGGTCATCGGTCCTATGGTTGGGGATGGATTTGAAAATCAGTCTGTTCAAGCAAGGATGGCGTGGCGGCGGCGGCATCCTCGTGGTGGACATGTGTCCTCGGGCTCCGCCGTTGCGACGGCGTTTGCTCCAGCGTCGACGCGGAGCTTGGGAGGTAGTCCAGGAGCGGATGCAGATTGTGGTCTGCATCGACGACATCTGGAAGACGGAACATGTGCTGAGTTCGTGGTTCATGGATGGCAGGTATGGTTTTCTTCTGCGACGTCTTAGTCGCGGTGGGGTGCCAGATCTGGAGTTCGATCGCGTGTCCGGGGTGTTGCCCCGGTCTGATTCGTTCGACGGTAAGGGCTTCACTTTAGGTGAGCCACCTTGGAGGTCCGCAAAGCTGCATATCAGCGATGGAGCCGCATCGAGCTCGGGTGAGGAGGTGATCCATCATTCTTTTCTTCGGTGGCTGTTGTCGTGGTGCCGGAGGCAGGTGATGGGCGTTGGTGTCAAGCTCAGAGATGTTCTGCTAGCTTTTCAGTTTTGTCATGTCGGTCCTTACGTGATTTGTACTTTAATCTTTATGATATGAATGAGACACGCATTACCATGCAAAAAAACATGAGCGCAGGTGCCTGCAAAAAAAAACATGAGCGCAGGTGGGTGTCGGAAGATCGAGCTTCGAGAAACTGTGAGCGTCTTACAATACATACTATAAACTCCCCTGCAAAAAAATTTATAAACTCACAGGAATTAGGTGCCACATGGGCTGAAATAGTCGTTGGAAAGCAGATACATTTTTAAAAAATGGGGAAAAAGTCACTCTCTCGATTCAAGATCTTCGCTTCCTTTTTCAGTTCCATTTTATTTGAGATGAGGGACTTTGAATCGTCACAACTTATAAAGTCTGACGACTTTCCTTTTACTAAAATTTTCATTGTTGTCGGCATTGACATGTAGAATAAGACTCTCTCTTTCTCCTTATCCAGGTGGCCTAGAAGTATATCTCGCTTTTTGGTATGAGTAACTCCTTTCGGATGGACCATGCTTCACTTTCCGGTATCAGGTATATAGCATTTACTCTTAGAAAGAGTACCAATTGCGACCTCAAGAACGAACCACCATTAGCATTTCAATAAAACCTTGTTTTTCAATCTAATTGTTCTATAGATGATAGATTCATGCTTCGAGTTCAAGATACATGGTTGGCGAAATTTCTCCTTTTGCTAATTTCAAAGATTCGATTGAGCCTTTTTCTCTAGTCTCTATTTACAAAGATAATTTCATCGGATATAGAGGATTCTACAGCATATTTTAGAGGTCTTGTTTGGTTCGTAGAATAAAAAACCATAGGTATTTTCTTCAAATGAATAAATCCAATGAGTTCACTTCATGGAAAGGGATTTATCTCCACACCCACAAATGCTCTTGCAAAAGTCAACGCATGAAGCGCTCCACCCATACCGAAAATTTTCCCCTTATCTATATACAGTAGCGCACGAAGGTGGGGATTTATCTTCGTTTCAGCGATTGGGATTAGCATATGCGGTGCCCTAGTTCTCCTCTAACTTTTGCCTCCATTCCGGCCAATGTGCCTCCAGCGTCGCCGCGGAATAAAATTGACAACGACACTGATTGAACAGTACTAGTAATATACAATGAACCCTCCCCTGATTTCATGGTTGCATTCATGATCTGCCGTCGCTACTGCGAGCACACCTACCCGAGGGCTAAAGAGTTGAGGCAATCTACCACAACCTCGGTTTAATTCAGTTGCCGGCGAGCGTGGCCTCCCACGCTTCTGAGTTATGGCTAGCTTCTCTGTTCAAGCCATGTCGCCCGAGCTTCAGGTTGCATCCTCCTCTCCATCCTGAAGTCGAATTGTTCTGTCACGCCAGTACATGGGTGCGAGGCAAGCAGGCAAGTTTCCCGTTTCACTCGTCCTTAGTAATTCGATTCTTCTTTGCTCAATTAGGCCCACTTGCAATTCATGTTTTTATTACAGTTATGCTTACCAACAAGTTCTTGGTATTATCGTCTTCGAACATTGCATAGTTAGGAAATGGCGAACTAAACTTTATCAGTATGCCAGACAAGCTGGGAAACTTTATGATGCCACCAGCCATTCAGTTTAAGCACACATATATAGCTCTTAATTCATGGTGATATGAATGCGGATGATTTAAGGAACAAAGTGATGTTCCAAAATACCTTGCACTTACCTATGTTGTTTACATATGCTTACCTATGTTGTTTACATATGCTCATTCTCTATTCATGCCCATATAACCAAATCTCATCGAAATATATCGCAAGCAATTCCAGCAGCAATACGCGAGGTATCATCTAGTTAAAGTTATGTACAAACCTCGCACAAATGCGATATAAAGGACAAAACAAGTACTCTCAAGTCAATATAGAACTCAAATGATTAGCACCGGCGATGCTCCAAAGACTAGCCTCTTGCTTAATCTTGATCATGACGATGGATGGTAATGAGGACTGAATTTTAGAGTCTCGTCCATTTATCTCGTTCTATAATGCCCAAAACACAGGCATGACCAACGACGTCATAGCTCTAGAACGACTTCCATGTAGCCCAATGATGTGATACAATCAATCCTCGAACCAGTTGAAATTTGCACATGCATCAATGCCCATATAAATGATGCCTATGTAGTCACAAATCATGCCCCAAATGTGAATGAAGAGGCGGTATTTGGAAAAAATGGGGACAACAATTCCTCGCCACTTTATGCCTTGGTAGATGCATGTAGCCAATTGTGTTTTTCCTTCTTTTGACAGTGTCAAGCTAGACCGTGAAGACCTTTGCACTACTGGAATCCAGTTATTTGTTGTCTGCTGGTTGGCTGACGGCAAAGAAGGTTTTTGCCGTCCGCTTACATAAAACGGACGGCAAAGAATGGCTGATGGCAAAGAAGGTCTTTGCCATCAGCAATTTTTTGCTGACGGCAAAGAGGGAGGTGGGCCCCACTAACAAGCAGCTAAGAAAAAAACTAACGGGCAGCTCTTTGCCATCTGCTAGCGGACGGCAACGGGATTAACCTAACTAACGGCAGCCCCCACCCCGCCTCTCTCTCTCTCTCTCTGTGTGTGTGTGTGTGTGTCTCTCTCTCTGTCTCTCTCTCTCTCTTTCTGTCCGCGTGCCTCTCCCCCAACGAGACCACTGCCGCCCCCACCACCTGCCCCCTCCCCCTCGCCCCTCGCCCCGTCGCCCCATCA
>NC_057807.1:514337893-514351459 GCF_018294505.1 Triticum aestivum
AAGAAGAAGGAAAAAAAGGAAAAAGAAAAAAGGGAAAGGAAGAAGAAGAGGGAAAGGAAGAAGAGGAGGAGGAGAAGAAGAAGAAGAGCAAGAAGAAGAAGAAGAAGAAGAAGAAGAAGAAGAAGAAGAAGAAGAAGAAGAAGAAGAAGAAGAAGAAGAAGAAGAAGAAGAAGAGGGGAAGAAGAATAAAAAGACACGTTTTTATACTTTCTCATTTAGGGTTCCGCCATGTTTTGCAGTTTCTTTCTTTTCTTTAGTTGAATGTTTTTATACTGCTAGCTAGTTGCCTAGTTTGCTGACCGAAGGAAGTTAAATTAGTTATTATATGAAATTCAACTAAAGTCAACATTTTTGACGACTAGTGCTACTAATAAATTCAACTAGAGCCATCATATGTCCACAAGTGCATTGTTTTTTGAATGAGAAATGATAACTTGGTGTAGTTGATTATCTTCTGCTCAAAATTTCTTATGTTATAATGTTGTATGATAATGTTGTAAGGGTACTAATTGGTCTCTTCTGCTACTTATTAGAGATGGGGGGAAGCCGCCATCGCAGACTCCGCTCTGCCACACCGCAGTACGAGTTGGATACTTCCGAGTTCTTCAGTATCATACTTGGGACTTCAGTATCATCCATGAGGCGGGTATATAAAAGGAGAGACCTCTCCTTCACCCATATCATTATGATAACTCTGTTGTTTGCTACATCACTCATTGTCCCAAACTGCAGAGGCTGCCTGGCACTTTTATGAACATGCTGGGTGAAGATCCGCCATACAATGTGAAGCTGCGACAGGCCGGCAGCAGGTTTCGCAGGCTGTGGGACGTGGAGTTGGTGATCAAGGAGGGCCACATGTACTTGTGTCATGGCTGGGAGAAGTTCTACCATGCCTACGACCTGCGGCTGTGGTACTTCCTTCTCTTCAGGTACGACGACGACGCCACCATGCTAATCGTGAAGGTGTTGAAGCGACTATGTGTTGCATGCGCTACGCTGACGACGATGATGCCAGTACGTTCTGCCTCTTCTTATTCATCTACATTTGGCTTTGTCTTGCATCGATTGTTAACGGTCATTGTTGCATTTGGACAGGCAATGAGAGCAGCAGTAGTGACACTGGCTACAGCCAAAGCAGCAGCGACACTGGCTACAGTCAAAGCAGCAGCGATTCTAGCTGCAGCAAAGACAGCAAGGAGGATGATCCGGATTGGAGTGGGGAAGAATAGGAGCAGAGTGGGCATCAGGCTGAGGATGACATGGCGATGGTGGTGGCTGACCAAGGGTAAGAGATGGTGGTGGCTGACTATGGGCAAGAGTTGGTGGTGGCTGAGGATGACCTAGCGATGGTCGTGCCTATCCTGCCTGAAGATGGCCTCGCGATGGTGGTGGTGCCTGACAATGACCTCGCGTCGGTGGTGGCGCCGGCGATCCCACAGCTGGGCGACATGATCACATCAATTGTGGTAGAAGACTACATCCTACTGCCTCCACCGCCTCGCCGCTCTTGGCGCATCAGGCTGAAGAAGGAGAAGGAGAAGAACAATGAGAACTGAACTATGTCAGGTATGTCAGATCTCCAAAATGATCTATATATACTTAGCTTTGTTTCCTCCGAAATGACATAAGTTAGCTCTAAGTTAGCTCTAATATGCTTAGTTACCTATGTTAGATCTAGTATGCTTAGTTACATATGTTAGCTCTAATATGCTAAGTTATCTTACTATGCTTAGTTTCCTATAGGTTAACTCCAAAATTACTTATGTTAGCACAAAATGACCAAGTTTACATAATAAGCTTATAGTCTTCTTCTTCTTCTTCTTCTTCTTCTTCTTCTTCTTCTTCTTCAAAATGACATAAGTTAGATCTAAGTTAGCTCTAATATGCTTAGTTCACTCAAAGATGGCATAATTAGCTAGGTTGGCTCCATTTTACCTAAGTTGGCTCTAATATGCTAAGTTATCTTTAATATGCTTAGTTTCCTATAGGTTAGCTCCAAAATTACTTATGTTAACCCAAAATGACCAAGTTTACATAATAAGCGTATATTCTTCTTCTTCTTCTTCTCCAAAATGACATAAGTTAGCTCTAAGTTAGCTCTAATATACTTAGTTTCCTATAGGTTAACTCCAAAATTACTTATGTTAGCACAAAATGACCAAGTTTACATAATAAGCTTATAGTCGTCTTCTTCTTCTTATTCTTCTAGTCTTCTTCTTCTTCTTCATTTTCTTCTAGGTTAGCTCCATTTTACTTAAGTATGTTTACTTCTTCTAGTCTTCTTCTTCTTCTTCTAACATCTTGTTTATCATTTTGCAGATTTGATTTAATTCACGGAAGCTTGCATGGATGGAGTGCTTCTTTTCCATTTGTGCTTTTATTTTGTATCAGTGAACTTGCATGGTTGGAACTTGTTATATATGGATGGATGGATAACGGTGTTGGATGTGAAACTTTTGTAATATGGAAGGATGGAACTATATATGTGTTGGTTATGTATGTATATATGATGAAACCTGTGTGTTGGATATGCTTGGTGTGTATATATGTATATCATATCTGTGAATTGCTGTCAAATTGAATGAATTAAATTAAAAACAGGGCTGTACAGGCTCTTTTTCGTCCGCTAACTGACGGCAAAGTATTTTGCCGTCAGCTAGCTGACAGCAAACATGCCACGCGGCAACTACCTGTGATTTCTGGGACTGGCATGTTTGAGCACTTTGTCGTCTGCTGGCTGACGACTAAGCACACCGTTAACCCCTAACGGCTCTCACCCCACCTCATTGTCGTCCACAATCGTTGCCGCCTGCTGGCCACTAACGGCGGACGGCACAATCCTTTGCCGTCTGTTTCCAAAAAGCGGACGACAAAGAAGGTCTTTGCTGGCATGTGTTCAGACAGACGGTTTGTCGTCTGCTGGCAAAGAAGTGGATTCCAATAGTGTTGGAGCCCCACTTTCCATTCTCAACAAGGATAAATAAGTTGATGAATGGGCTCGTCAAAAACCTAATCGATGATCTGTCAACAATGGAACTCGAAAGTTGAGGTTCTACCCGTTGACGACATACAACCATAAGAATAAATAAACAAACTAAGCAATTCAGTCAAATTATTGTACTAGCTAGCTGCTCGAAAAGTGGACGACCACCTTGAGTAATTGGGGTGGTGTGGCTGGTGCACTGTGCATGAACCTGGGTTATTACATGTGTATGCAGTATCCTACTAGAAATCATGCTATTTGGAACTTTTTTCAGGAAATTACTTGTATTACTCACGTAGAGATTTACATTGTTGAAGGACCTCATCAGGCCAGAATTTCTATCATAAGCTGCCAGTAAATGACTTACAAAGATTTTGACTTCGTCGCGTGTGAGTAATAGAAAATTTTCGTTGCGCCATGAACAATTGAATCTCACCAACAATGAAGCTATCCCAATTGAAACTGATCGTGCATCTAACTAAAAGAGCTGGCTGCTAGGTAGTGGTAGTCTTTTACTGCCATGTACGCATGTGCATGTGTGCGCGTGGTGACAGACCATTCACCGCAAAGAAATTAAGCATGCGAACCACTTATCTTTGCATGGTCATGTATTCTTTCATAGTTCCGCGCAAAGAAGTTAGGCGTCCCACTGCATTGCCAAAGAGGGGCTCCATTTTTAGTTGTTTCTTTCAGTTTTGCTAGGGTTTGTGTCCTGCTCAGGAAGACAAGACGGTGGCGGCTCCCTTAAGATGGAATAAAGGTCTCCCCGCCTAGTCCCCGTTCCGGCGGCGCGTCTAGCACCGTTGGTGGGCGTGTGGAGGTGTGTATCAGGCGGATCTATCTTTGATGGATTTGCTCGGATCTCATCGTTGTTCGTCTATGTTTGCGTGTCTTCAGATTGGATCTTTCTGATCTATGTTATTCTTCATCTGCGGCGGTTGCTGTTCTGGTGCGCTGGTCCTACAGGGCCTTAGCACGACGACTTCCCGACTGTCTACTACAACAAGTTGTGCCCGACTCCGGCGATGGAGGGGCGATGACGGCGGCGCGCCTTCGGCTCGCTTCAGTGCTGGTAGTCGTCGGTAGGTGGTCTATGGATCTGGATGTAATTTTTATTATTTCTGGTATTCGTTGTACTGCCATGATTGAAGATGAATAGTCGGAAATTTTCTCGCAAAAAAAAGGGTATGAGTGCTTTATGCTTTGGTAGATGCATGTCGTCAATGGTGTTTTTCCTTCTTTTGAAAAGGATCGAGTTGAACCGTGTAGATACTTTGTGGAGCATAAGTTGATGAACGGGCTCCTAAAAAACCTAATCGATGGCTATCGGAGTGTCAAAAAAGATTAGCTAAACCAAAAAAATCAGTCAAATAATCGTGCTAGCTAGCTAGCTGACCGAAATGTGGATGAGCCACCACCAGTCGTTGGAGTGGTGCATGCATGCATGTGC
The DNA here is from genome assembly GCF_018294505.1 of Triticum aestivum. Taxonomy (NCBI): domain Eukaryota; kingdom Viridiplantae; phylum Streptophyta; class Magnoliopsida; order Poales; family Poaceae; genus Triticum; species Triticum aestivum. Next base: position 514,342,327 of record NC_057807.1, read on the forward strand.
GCGTGCTGAGTTCATTCACGTTTTTGCACACCTGCAAAGATATTAGGCATGGCACTGCATTGCCAAAGAGGGTATAGGGGCAACTTCGCGGTAGTTTCCCTTGTCACTGCCCTGAGATGAGACCGTCACATGCTTCCCTGCTTACATGCCGCACCAGACTGTGTGTGTGTGTGTGTGTGTGTGCAGCTCAGGCTGCGGCTGCTCGACACGTAGTGGGTTTTGGGGCGGCCCCACGTCGCTCCCTCGGCCACTTAAACTCCCCCCCTCCACCATTAGCTAGCTCTGTAGTTGCAGCTCGAGCACCTTGAGAGGGAAGCACACCAAGCTAACAAGCTAGGAAGAGAAACTCCCTTGCATCCGACCAGCGCGTGACGTGACGGTGAGTCCCCTCCATCTCCGGCCATCTTGCTACTGTCTTCTTCTTCTTCTTCTTCTTCTTCTTCTTCTTCTTCTTCTTCTTCTTTCATGTCGAATAGGGACATGAAATTAGAGAAGAGGAACTAACCATAACCATACGTTAATTGTTGCTGATCTCGTGATCTCGTCCTACTCCTACCTAGTAGCTTGGATCTCCATGGACGGCAAAACGCCTCATCGGCTGCCTCCGAGCGAGGCCAACAAGGAGATCCGGGATGACGTCCCACTGGTCTGCGCATGGGCGCTCATCAACGCCTTCAGCATCGTCGTCGGAGCAGCAAGCGGCTGCGTAGCCGCCTACCTCCATGTCTCGTGCAGCCAGGTATACCTACCTACCCGTACCCCTCGGATGCTTTTGCTTGGCATTATTGCGAACGATCCATCATGCGCCAAGCTGGTATGGTGTTCCTCTTCCTCTGCAGTCCTCCTTCATTCTGCCGTGCATCGAGCTGACGGACGCGGAGAAAACCAGGCTAATCGCCCTCTTCATCGGGATGTTGTGCTGCGCCGCGTCCCAGGCGGCCGCGGCCGCGCCGGCGCTGCTGCTCCCACGCCGTCGTCGCTGGGCCCGCCGTGCCCTCGCCTACCTCGCGCTCGCGGTCACCATCCTCTTCCATTGCATGTACGCCAGTTTAGTCTGGATCCTCCTCGCCGCCGACCCAGGACACATGTCCGGCAGGATCTACTACACCGTGATCATCTGCTTCATGGTGGTGTGCGACCTCCTGAGCTGCGTGGCCCTCCTCCTGGAGGTGATGAGGCGGCGCAAGCAGTGCGTAGCCTAGCCTGTCAACTGATCATGTTCGTGGATCAGCTCATGAGGTACCGATCGATGAGAGCGTACTTCTAGGGAATAACGTAAATTATGCATTAAGTCTGCTGTGACGATTGATGGAGTAGTGCCGTAGTATTGTATTTGTGAATCTAGCTAGCAGTAACTGGTTTAGTGTTAATATCCAGATCGACTCTAGTAGCTACTCCATTTGGGCTATATATGCTGGCTATATAATTAGACTGGGTGGATTGTGTGGTTATGTTTGATGTATTAATTCCGGCTTTTCTCTATGTGATCGTTAGACATGAGTTCTATATATGCTTAAATTGATATTGCGGTGTAATTTGGCGTTGCTGAAATCGTTGCAGTGTAATTCCATGCACACATGCTGTTCTGGTGTTAAAAATTGTTTCTCATTCATTCCGGCAACCGCTAGCGCGCGTATCCTCTAGAGGCTGGGCTGCGTGCGGGTGCTCTCGGCTGAGATTGAGTGACCCCTGTCCCGACCAATGTGACCATAGCTTGGAATGCCCTCCTGCAAAGTAAGGTCTTTTTTTATGCATGCCCATTTTTCGTTTGGAATCCACACCCCGACAGTGAAACTTGACTTGCTTGTATTTGCGGTTTCACCACGTCTAGACGCAACAATCCTCCTTGAACATTTGAAAATTATGTTTTTTTGGTCAGATCACCGAGTCGAATATTTGAATCACGAGTTAAGCAACCATCTAAAGAGTTGTGGAATTGTTCCACAACTTACACCTACCTGAACACCTGAAACTACTGGAGTATCCTGAAGATATAATTGAACTTTATTGAATATATGGTTCGATCAAGAGAGAAGTGCATAATTTAATCTTGAACTCATGCCCTAGTTTAAGTTACAACTTCCAACTTCAAAACCAGTTAGTACGCAACCCTAAACTTTCGTCACCATTCAGTTTAGCCCCACGCTTGGAGGGTGGTTTTGTGTAACATGGCATCATTTTTGACTAGTCAACAATGATCTCGCATCTCAGTTGCAAAAACATAACTGATTTTTCGGTCCCATATGTCATATAATAAATCATCTTCTTCCTCCTCTACCCCCCCTCTTTATCTCCACAATCCTCTCCAACTCTGGTGCGATGTCGTCTCCTTCGTCCCGCCCTAGCTTGACATTGCCTCAAGAGCATTTGCACAAGTCGGAGGTCAGACGTGCCTCCACGAGCTTTTCCGCGCCCGCCTAAGGTCGCAACCTATGCCATGAACTCCTCCCCGGCCCAGGGCTCCTCCATTCGGGGGTGTTGCTGTGCTTGGCCCATGATGGTATGCTTAGCGCCTCGCCAGCATGTCCGACATGCCTCACAACTTCGGTCTCGCGTCAGGCTAGCTCATGCCTAGTACATAAAGGCAATGGGCTCACCCGAGGCGAAGCTAGGAGAGGTGCCATAGCAACTAGGAGGTGCCGATGCATGCGTGGCTAGGGATGGGGGATGGAGCGCAGTTGTTAGCCATGCGGGAAAGGTCACCAGCGATTGACCAACAATGATGTAGCTGGTGTGGAGAACGGGACTGCTGATGCAAGAATCAAAGTAGAGCTTGTGTGGCAGCGAGTTGGAGAGTGAGCTCAGGGGAGGCATCACGTCATGATGTGGCGGCATCGTTCGCCGCCGCACCGACACGGTGGCGTATCTCCAACAGTGGTGGCGGCTAAAAGAACCCCAGCTCGCACGAAGAAGAAAGGGAAATCATTGTCCTCTTCGTGTGCAATTTAGCCCTTGGACTGCTTATTTACTATGCATTAGTCCACAATGTTTGTATGTGTTACCATGACATGTGGGACCAGGTGCCACATCACAACAAAATCATTAGTCAATCCTGTCGAGGGGTAAAAACGGTATCGAAGTTTCATGGTTGTGTCCTAACAGTTTTGAAGTTGGGGTCAATTTGTAAATCAAACTGGGCATGAGTTCAAGGTTGAAATATGCACATCTCTCTTCGATCAATGATGAGCCAATCGGGTCTAACATTATCATTTTGGGGTTATGTTACAGAAACAACATCTTTCACACTAAACGGGGTACCATCTAAATCTGTTGACAAGATACCATATGAGATTTGGAGTGGAACGAATCATGATTTCTCTTTTCTCAAAAATTGGGGTTGTGATGCGTATGTCAAGAGACTTCGCCTCACAAGCTAGTAATATGTCTCAAATTTATCTATATTATTTTATGTTCATGCTATATTTATATCACTTATAAATAATTTTGGCACACTTTTCTTTGATTTTTATTGCACAAACCGATTAATCCCATGTCAAGTGATAGTTCTGCATTTTTTATGCAATAGGATAAATATTTTTGGGTTGACAAAGGAAATCAATAGGACCACATTAAACCAAAGAAGTGCCAAAGGGGTGGTTGTCGGCCACCATGTTGTGGGCCCATGCGCCCAGGCCCTGGCTTCATGGCTACCGCCTTTCGAAGCACATGGCTCTATATTAACCCCCTGATGCTAAACCTAAGTGAGGAAGAATTTTTATGTCGTCGCCTCTACCCGCATTAATGCATGGATGAGTACTCTCGTGCCGCCGTACCACATAGTAGTACTGGAAAATGAAACAGTCTTGCCCATCATGTATAATTGAGCAAAAAAAGAATTACTGAAAAGTAGTCTGTTGCATGCATGCCTCCGTTTTCTTCTGAAGCTGTACCTTTTTGCATGGCATATTAGGACAACCTGTGTGGTGATCTGGAGTTAAACATTTGCCTATGCTCATTTAGTTTCTCTACTGTTTATTTGATCACTGACCATATCCCATGCTGTTTTCAAAGTGAACTTTGAGAAAGCATACGATAAGGTCAAATGGCCCTTCCTTCAACAGGCATTGCCTATGAAAGGTTTTGATCAGGCCTGGAGACACCAGGTAGACTCTTTCACGCAAAAAGGGAGTGTTGGGATTAAAATGAATGATGATATAGGTCACTACTTCCAAACACACAAAGGGCTGAGGCAAGGAGATCCGATGTCACCTATCCTTTTCAACGTAGTGGTCGATACGTTGACAATTCTCATAGGACGGGCTAAGGATGCGGGTAGGTGGCCTCGTCCCGCACTTAGTTGATGAAGGTGTATCCATTCTACAGTATGCCGATGATACTATCATCTTCATGGATCACGATTTGGCAAAAGCGCGAAATTTGAAGCTCGTGTTATGCTTATTCGAACAATTGACCGGGTTAAAAATTAATTTTCATAAGAGCGAACTGTTCTGTTTCGGGAGAGCTAATGATGACCAAGATGCGTACCAACAATTGTTCGGGTGTGAATTGGGGGCTTTACCTTTCACGTATTTAGGTATACCAATTCACCATCGTAAGCTGACCAACAGAGAGTGGAAGTGCATTGAGGACCGTTTTGAGAAGAAATTGAGTTGCTGGAAAGGCAAGCTGATGTCATACGGAGGACGATTAATTCTTATTAATTCGGTCCTCACGAGTATGCCCATGTTTCTTCTCTCCTTTTTCGAGGTACCGGTTGGAGTCCGGAAGAGGCTAGATTTTTATCGATCACGCTTCTTCTGGCAGAGTGATGATCTGAAGCGAAAATACAGACTTGCTAAATGGGATATTATTTGTAGGCCGAAAGACCAAGGGGGTCTAGGTATTGAGAATCTGGAAGTGAAGAACAGATGTCTCCTTAGCAAGTGGTTGTTTAAGCTTTCTCTCAATACGGAGGCCACATGGGATCAAATCTTGCGTAACAAATACCTTCACTCTAGAACCCTGGCCTAGGTGACAGTGAGACCGGCTGATTCGCCTTTTTTGAAAGGACTGATGAGAGTTAAAGCACTCTTTTTCAATAGGACAAGATTCATAGTTGAAAACGGTACTTCCACGAGGTTCTGGGAGGATACATGGTTGGGGGAGACGCCCCTCGCACTCCAATATCCTTTGTTGTATAACATTGTTCAGCGTAAAGACGCTTACGTTGCAACAGTACTACAATCCACTACACTCAATATTCAATTTCGGAGGACGCTAGTGGGAAACCGTTGGGACGCCTGGCTCAATCTTGTGAGATTGTGAGAAGATTGATGTATATTCAGTTGTCTCAACAATCCGATCATTTGTGCTGAAAACTAACTAAGAATGGAGAATTCTCGGTTAAATTTATGTATTTGGATGTTATTAACTCTAGCGTGATTCCTAGATCGAAACATGTTTGGAAAGTTAAAGTACCTTTGAAAATCAAAGTGTTTATGTGGTTTGTGCATAAACAAGTTATTTTAACAAAGGATAATTTGGCAAAATGCAATTGGACAGGTTCTACAAGATGTAGCTTTTGTGACCAACATGAATCAATCAAACACCTCTTTCTGGATTGTCCTCTGGCAAAAATTCTATCAACAAGTTATTTGGGACGTGGCTTGATGGGATAGATACCGATACAGCAAGACACATTCGTGTGGGAGTATGTGCTTTATTATGGACAGTCTGGAACTGCAGAAAAGATTTGGTCTTTAACAGAACAACAAACATTCATTTTTTGCAGGTTATCTTCAGAGCCACTGCGTTAATCCGTATGTGGTCACTACTCACTCCGACGGAGGCTAGGGAGCGTTTGGTTACTGGGTCTATCCGATGGGAGATGGTAGCACGGGATATTTTCAACCGGTTTGGATGGCGGTCATGTAATAGGATAGGCATGTAGTGCTCCTACTTTTTGCCAACCGGTTGTGGCCTTACTATTACTGCTTAGCTCTTTGTGAGCCTTTTTTGTATTTCTTTGTTCGAGACTTGGAGACTTTTGTTGGACCTTTTGCTTATTAATAATATTAGTCGTATGCATCGTTCAGATGCAGAGGCTGGGGCGAACCCCCCTTTTCGGAAAAAAATCCCATGCTGTTTTCACAGGTTGCGCATGTCAGTATCTGTCCAAGGAAACGATCCATGGAAATGCATCACAAACTCGTAGCAAGAGATACATTTTCCCCCAGATAGTATACTCGGAGGGTAATGTTTTGATATGTGCCTCCGCTGCTTTATCATGTATAATAACCAAAAATTTACTTGAAAGTAATCTATTTCATGCATGGCTCTCTTTTCTTCTGGAGCTGTACTTTTTTGCATGGCAGATTAGGACAATTTGTGTGGTGATTTGGAGTTAAACTTCTGCCGATGCTCATTTAGTTTTCAATCAAATTGCATTCATAACCTTAATCTTGCATCTGTATACTTATACCAATTTATATTGTGTTTTTAATCAACTGATGTTGTGTATGAATATATGTTTCTTTGCAGCTAACAATTTGCAGCTCAGATATTTTTTGTGTTCTGAAGTTTCACAACTTAGTTGCTATCACTGAATTTTGTCCCATATCAAAGGTTTCTGATCTACAAAACCCAACTCTGACTTTCTGTGGGTCAAACCATCAAACATATCATGTTCAAATCCACTACTTTTATTTGCTTATCAAGCTTAGCTCTTACAACCAATACCTTCACAATATAGCTATTGTAGTTACAGTAATATGATTTTGGTAGCACCACAGCTACATTAGTTTCACTACAACTATGTTTGCTATTTCTCGATCAAGATTCTACCATACAGAGATGTAAATTGATGAACCGAGAAAGATATGCTTCACATAATCAAAATTTTATATGTAGTTTACTAATGGTGCATTACCTTCTTAAACTATTGTTATGTCTCATTTATATCAAGTAATAAGTTCATACACAAAACACTTGGAGTGGCACAAAGACTACATTCAGATTCTAGATCTTTTCCTTAAGGTTGTTGTAAATATATGCATTACATAATCTCACATAGAGTTTTCTTATCTATCCGTATATGTAATGATTATATAACTAGCTACCTTGGTGTTGTCTGCTATCATCACAATTATACTCCATTCTATGCTTCTGTTGGTTCCAATATATGATTACATCTATGATTCAATGTTTCTGTTTTCCTATATCACGTGCTTATGAATTCCCACTGCAATGCGTGGGCATCATCTAGTTCAAACAAATTGTGACTTCAAAAAAGTTCCCTTATTCAAAATGTGTTAGTGGCAAATTCAAAAAATGTTCGCGGAAGCAAAATATGTTCTTCTTTCCAGAAAAAAAGTTCCACGAATTCTAATATTGTTCAACTATAAAAAAAGGTTCCTGAATGATGAATATGTTCACGTATACAAGAAAAATGTTCAGGTATCCAAAAAAACATTTTGTGAGCTCGAATGTTGTTCGTGAATTCAAAAAAGTTTCGAAGACAAAATATGTTCATGTATCCAAAAGAAAGTTTCTTAAATTAGAATATTGAGATTTACCACGAGTATTCGGGTGAGTTCTGTGAATAAAGCACAAAATGGCAACTATGTACACTTGCATTGTTCGATAAGCTCAACTATTATAATCCACTTCAATGACAAACTCAATCTTAACTGTTAGACTAACATTATCTCTTGCATGAGAAGTTTGTGTGCCCCACCAAAGCGAAAGTACCTATTATGACGGAGACCACAAACACGTCAGACTCAGGGCATGTGCAATGGTGTTGTATTAGAAGTGTCATGTAAGATAAAATGTCGTACTAAAGGAAAGAGAAACCGGTAAAAAGGATTTTCTCCTCTTAATTAAGAGATGATCTCTTAGCACAAAATGCCTCATCATTTTTAATTTAAAATATCTTGTTAGTCCCTACGTTCCTTTATATAAAAGTAGCACGTAGTCCCCAATAGGAAGGTAGTAAAGAAAGAATCTCTCTCCGTGATGGCATGCACTCACATTTCTCTCTCTCTCATCCCACGAATCGATTTTATTCTAGTGAAGTGAGATTTAGTTGCCTTTTATTAGGTTGCTAGTTATTTTGTTGCGCTAATTAAACTGCTAACTACCTAATTAGTTAAGTGTATTTTCGTCCAAAATTCTGCTCAATTATGTGCCTTGGTCACCGCGCTAAAAAGAATATACCTTATATAGAGGAACGAAGGGAGTGTTAAAGATAAGACTGAGAACAGGGTGTCACCTTTTTGGCTAGGCCCACAACACTAGTAGAAAAAGGGGCTAATCTGAGACACATTAGTGCCGGTTTGATTTTGAGCCGGCACTAATGTGTCCATTAGTGCCGGTTCCAACAGCTAGGCGGGCGGACATCATTAGTATCGGTCCGTGGGCAATAATTAGTACCGGTTCATGCCAGGAACCGGTACTAATGATGGTTTGTCAGACTGTGGGCCCCACAAACTCCTTTAGTACCAGTTCATGTCATGAACCGGTACTAGAGTTTCTTATTAAGTTGATTTTTAGTCCCACCTCGCTAGGAGAGAGGTAGTAGGAGCGGTTTATATAGCCATGAGTGCAGAGACGATGGAGAGGCGCAATGCTCACCTGCAGCTTGCTTAGCTTCAAGCCTTTCGGAATAGAATAGATTGCACGGAGCTGTGTGCAGTGTAGTCTACCCTAGTCCGAAAGGCTTGAAGCTAACTAACGAGCATTGCGCCTTTTTTATTTTTAATAACTTATTAGAACTCCGAACTTCTTGGTGTTACGGCAAAAACTGGATGCACTTCGTGTACAAACTGGACAATATCTTTCGAAGTATCAGGGCCGGTTTCGGACGAAAACTCATCTGTTACACCGGCACTTCATTTTTTAAACTTATTACAACTCCAGACTTTTTTGCGTTCAGTACGCACCATTCTAAGCCACGTCATCAATTTTCAACCCTTTCTGACATCATTTGCTCCCCTAGCACGAAACGGTACTAAAGAGGTTGTGACAGGGCTATTTTTAGTCCCACCTCGCATAGCAGAAGAAGAAGAAGAAGAAGAAGAAGAAGAAGAAGAAGAAGAAGAAGAAGAAGAAGAAGAAGAAGAAGAAGAAGAAGAAGAAGAAGAAGAAGATGATGATGATGATGATGATGATGATGATGATGATGATGGTGATG